>NW_007727627.1:319464-323425 GCF_000696425.1 Galeopterus variegatus
CCCCCCCCCCCCGGGGGGGGGGGGGGGGTGAAGAAAAACCTGAATCCACTGAGACAAGGGTTAATTTAGTGGTTATCTAACCTATCGAACTTGAAGGAAAACAGTTTAGCATTTATAACAATATAGATATAACTATTCATTGTCCAACCCTAATAGATTCCTTTCATTAACTTCTCAAATTTTGCATAATCCTAACAATAAAATATATTTTAGAGAGCAGTTTTCACCACTTCTGTCCCTGGTGGCAGAGAACGAGGCTGCCTTAGAGCCCTACCCATTCAAGCCTGTTATCAAAACCATTGTCATGAAAACCAATGGTTAGTTTTCTGGTGGCTAACCACTGCCATGTCTAAAATAAGCGTGCTATGTGGTATTTTAAATGCTTAAATGTTTGCCACCCTGACTGGCAATCCTTTAGTTACTGTGTGTGTGTGTGTGTGTGTGTGTGTGTGTGTGTGTGTGTGTGTGTGTGTCCGGTAAGGGGATCGCAACCCTTGGCTTGGTGTCGTCCGCACGGCGCTCAGCCAGTGAGCGCACCAGCCATCCCCATATAGGATCCGAACCTGCGGCGGGAGCACCGCTGTGCCGCACTCTACTGAGTGCACCATGGGGCCGGCCCCCTTTAGTTCCTTTTAGTGGATTCTTTAGTACACTCTCCACAGAGACAGCTGTAAAACTTCTCTCCTTTTAACTTTTCAATTCCGGCCCTGCTGACTCCTTCTCAACTGATTATTTGACCCCCAACTTTACTGAGATGATTTTGTATCTCTGAAACTCAATCATACCTCAAAGTATCTCTAGTTCTTCATAACTACTGCCTTCTCTTCACTCAGAAAGAATAATCTCCCTTCTCACCAAAACCAATTCTGTCCCCCTGAATCCCAACTTTTGGGGTCTTCAGAGAGCCAAATAGATAGCACTCTTCTTTCCCATCCAAATTCTGAACATACTGAGAAATGAGATGAAGATATGGCAATGGGAGACCAAAATATCACCATTATTACTGATGAAGGCTTACCTGGAGGACATGGCTTACTGTGATAGCCACAGGCACCTGGAAACTGAATCCCCAAATTATGTCTGCCCACATAATCACTGGCAGGCTGGATCAGGTCAAAGCTCCCAGAAGAGGAGGTGGCCTCCCCCAGAAAAGACTTAAGGGCTGGAGGGGTAGAGAACAGCTTGTGGTCAGGACTGCTGCCCAAAAGCAAAAGGAAGGAGATGAGCAGAGCACGTCCAGTTTCTTCTTCGGAAATTTACCAGACTAAGTCACCCCACCTCCATTAGGACAGAAAAAGCAGGAGATCAGGAGTGTTACATTAATCGAGTCCCCCCAACGAGGGCGGTAACATCAGAAGTGGGAAAGAAGTGTTCCCCCAACACTGTCCCCTTCCACTTACTTGGAACCTTGTTCCATTTGACATTTTTCTCTTGCCATCATTTTCTCCCCCTCAATGATTCCATTCTATTCCCAATATTTCAAACACCCTAAAGGTTGCCATCTTAAAAACAAACAAAAACTACAATTGGCCCTATTGTCTATTTTTGCTAGTCTTTATTTTACTGAACATTGGAGCTGGAAAATTCTTTAGGGCTCACCCAGTCCAACTCTCTAAGTTTTACAAATGAAGACAATGAGGCCCAGAGGGGTAAAGCAATTTGCCCAACCAAGTTCACCTATTTCTCTGGTTTGTTTGTGAGGAACAGAACTTCTTCCACTTGTTGATGCTTTTCCTTGGAATTCACATTCTCCAGGTTTCGCAGCCATCTCCAAGTACTGTCCAAGACATAAATCAAATGTCACCTCTAAGACTCTCTTCCATATCAACATTCTACCTTTTTTTATCTTCTCAAAGTTGTGTAGACCAGTCATCAATTCATTTTAATATCCTTGGAGGAAAAAAGAATTTTCAAGCCAGACCCAGAAGATTCAGAAGAGCACGTCACCTTTGCATGGTTTCCAACCTAAATTATGTGTAATGTATAAGTCTATTATAATTTGTTGCTTATTCACCTATTTCCTACTTGTCTTGGATTCAGGGATGGCTTAAATCTCCTTTCCTTGCAAGTACATAACTCTCACTGGCGTCAATCAGGGTCACAATCCCACATTTAGGGAAAAACTGAACTGACTGTGGTTGTAATCGCATGTATGTGGCCACCTTGAAAGGCCTCTCTCAGCAAATGGTAACCATATTTCTAAGCAGTCTGTTGACTTCAGCACTTTTTGCTATTATTGTGCTCCAATTTAAAATGCCAGCCTGACTCACTGAAGCATTTTTCCATTCTCTGTCATAAGCCATAACATACAAAAGTCCCCCCTTTATCAAAACCAATGGTTAGTTTTCCAGTGGCTAACCATTGCCGCATCTAAAAGTGTGCTATGTGGTGTGTATTTTAAATGCTTAAGTGATTGTCTCAGCAATACCGTTAAAGGCTTCGGAAGGATTAATGTACAGCAATGTTTTTCTTAAAAGGGGGGAGAGAGGATCAAATACTATACGGAACAATGGCACAGAGAAGAAACTGCTCTGCCCCTCTCAATCGCCCAAACTGAAATGCACACATTTACAAATGAGCCATTCCCAGTCCCTCCAACAAAAATTAGTTCATTCTCCTTTCAAGCTACAAAGCAATGTGTATCACTCTTATTGCCCTTAACTTATCCTGCCTTGTTTTATAGTTACCTCCATCCTCCATAAACTCCTTGGGACTTCTGATTCATTTTTGTGTTAAGTAGAATATCCTGTACACGGTAGGTTCTCAATAAATAACTGTGGAATTGACATCTGAAGCCTAGTTACTTATAGAACAGGGATTCTGCCTTGCATAAAATCTATAATCTAGTAGAAAGTTGTTGATTAACAAACATCCTCCTCCAGATGCCTCATTTTTCTTGAAATTGTGCCTTTTTATGCCACATCTTTTTTCTTGTAAGCAATTTAGGGGACAGGGAGAAATTTTTGCATATATGTTTATTCTATAGCATTGAGCACATCGTTAAGTAGTTACTATTTAATTCTACAGATTACTTGATCAGAGGATAACAGCTTTCTGCTATTCCAGGTGTGTTCATTCTTTAGAATACTTCGATTGCTCTTAGTGACAGCCAGTTTACTTGCTGAAATACACTGTTTCTGGGCACAATTCTTCAGACACCCAAATGTATATAATAATAGGAACATAGCTTATTGCTGTGAAATTTGATACAATAATTTCAGAATTAGAAACTTAGAAGTCCAAATGTATTGTTTTGTGTTTAGAAATGTCACATTGACATATTATTTTGCAATTTATTTTTTCACTCAATGGTTTTGAAATATTACCATGTTGATGCAAGTAGATCTAGAGTGTTTTTAACTGTTGTTTAGTGTCCCCATATGAATAGTATACAATTTATCTATACATTCCCCTACTGACAGATAGTTAAGGTCTTTTAAAAGTTTCATTATTATAAACAATGCTGCAATGAACATCCTTGTTCACACCACCTCGTGTGCATGTGCAAGATTTTCTGGGTGAAACACCTAGAAATTCCATTTTGCCTGATATTAACATTGTCACACCTACTTTTCTTTTGGTTTGTTTATTCCTGGTACATCTTTTTAATCCTTTTATTTTTAACTTCTGTGGGTTGTTTTGCCTTGGCTGTCTTTCTAAAGCAACATTTGACTGGATTTTTTACATACATAATTATCATTTTTAATGACTGAAATTAATTTCTCTACATTTATCATAATTACAGTTGTAATAGTACTGACCTCAACCAGCTTTTTTTTTTTTTTTTTTTTTTTTTTTTGTGACCGGTAAGGGGATCGCCACCCTTGGCTTGGTGTCGCCTGCAGCGCGCTCAGCCAGTGAGCGCACCAGCCATGCCTACATAGGATCCGAACCTGCGGCGGGAGCACCGCTGCACTCCCAAGCGCTGCACTCTCCCGAGTGCGCCACAGGGCCGGCCCTC
>NW_007727627.1:324006-366035 GCF_000696425.1 Galeopterus variegatus
CACACCTCCCTTTTGGGTTCAATTTTGTTCACTGCTGCGACAAATTAACTTTGTAGCTTCAAACAGCAACCATTTTATTATATTCTATAACACTCAGCTGGGCCATTCTTCTGCATCTTATGAATCTGACTGTCACTCAGTGGTACTCGGCTAGAGGATAGGCTTGTCCAAAGGGTCTGATGACCAGAATGGCTACACAAAGCCTCTCAAACATGGAGGTCTCAGAACAGTTAAACATCTTATATAGCAGCTGGCAGCCCCCAAAGCAAGCATCCCAAAGAACCAGCTGAAAGCTGCATGGCCTTTTCTAACCTAACCTCAAAAGTCAACATGGTTATCACCTCCACCACATACTACTGGTTTCAAGAGAAGAGTCATAATGCCAGCACAGATCCAATGATCACATTATGGAAGAGCATGGAAGACAGCAGATATTGTTATGGCCATTTTTGGAAAATACAGACTACCACAATTTCCTTTGTATTTAAGTATATTTTTAGTAATTCTTTCAGGAGGCATTCATGAGTAGTAAACTCTTTCAACAATTTTATATTTGAAAATATCTAGGGCCGGCCCGGTGGCGCACTGCTACAGTGCGCCGCTTGGCGGCGCTCCCGCCCAGGGTTCGGATCCCACATACAGACCGGTTCCCGCTCACTGGCTGAGCGAGGGGCGGGCGCAACGCTGAGGGTTGTGATCCCGTTGCCGGTCCGGTCCGGTACGGGCGTGACACTGAGGGTTGCGATCCGTTGCCGGACACGAAAAAAGACAAAAAGGAAAAAAAAAAAGAAAGAAAATATCTATTACATCCTCAGTATTGACTTTTATGTTGACAGTCATTTTCACTTAGTTCTTTGAACATGTTCTATATTCAGTAGATAGATAGAAAGACATCTATCTATCTGTATATATTCTACTATATACTGGCATGTCTTTTTGCTGATAAGAAGTTTATTATTAGTATGCATTTCTTGATATGTATCTGTTTTTTCTCCCTGGTAGTTTTCATATCATTTTTTATTTTTGATATTCTACAGTTTCACTTATAGTGTATGAATAAGATTTATTTTTATTTGGCTTGCTCAAGATTCAGTGTACTCCTTCAGTCTGAGTACTCAAGAATTCTGTCCACAGATAGCACTGAATTGACAGCAAATTTCTTCACCCCTCTTTTAGGACAGTGGAATGAAATTTCCTTCTCTGTTTACTTCAGGATCACCCCCTCATGGCTTCTAGCTTTATGTGGATAATTCAGTTCCAGTTCACCACATATACTGGGTCCATGGCTGGCCTCTTCCTTGACAGAGATCAGAGCCCCAATCCCCCAGATATTAAGACCTATCCTTATTCCTCTGTGTGAGCCTCTCAGGTTAGGCTCCTGTTCATCATACTGGCTTTACATTCCCTCTGCATTTTGGTCACCTAGGATAACTTTCTTGGTTTTGACCGTGTGTGTGTGTGTGTGTGTGTGTGTGTGTGTGTGTGTGTGTGTTGGTGTGTGTGTGTGTGTGTGTTGTTATGCTGCATTTCTAAATACCTGAGGAGAAAGGGAGATTTCTTTATAATTTCATGCAGGACGCTCCTCATTTTATACCATTAGTGGCACCATAGCTATAGATTCCCTTTCATCATCACAGAAGCTCAGAGAGATAATTAAAGATTGAGAGAATAAGAATATGTGCAAGGAAAGAAGCCAAGATGCAAAGAGAGCTATATTATATCATCCATTCATTCAACAAATATGTGTAATCCTCTTCCGCTCTCTCTTTGTCTAGTAATTCTCTACCTCTCCCCATCATGTCCCCAAGGAAAACTTTCCTGACCTTACTGATTAAGTCAAATTCCCCTATTATTAGATCTCATAGCACTGTATAGTTCTCCCTAGTACAACACAGATTTGGTTTTACATTTGTTTGCTTGTCTGATTATTTAACTAATATTACCCTCTCCCCCAAAATGAAAGGAAGTACCACTTATGGTAATAGTGGAGTAGCTTATATCAGACTAATCCTCCCACTGATAGTACTTATAAACCCTGGACCAAAAAAAAAAAAAAATCTAACTAATGGCACATGAGAGTGAGCAAAAAGCTGACAGAAACTGTAGGGAGTTAACACTTGGAGAAGGGAATGGCACTGGGTTTCCTATTTTATAGTTTTCACCTGAGGACAAGCCCTAGTTGGTGCTGGGCAGAGTAGCTAAAACTCACACTGAAAACTGTAGTCTTACTGGCTGAAGAATCAGAGAACAGAGGTTAGGACAACTCAGCAGCTGAAAAGTAAAGAAGAAAAACTTCAGGAAAGGTTACATCCATAGAGTGAGAACCCCATATTCTAAATATCAACACTGCACTATTCTCTAATTGACCTGAATCATGCACATATGGGAAAGACTAAACTGCCCACTTAAGGCTAAATGAACTGAACTAAACTGAGATCTTGATTGCTGCCTGCTGGAGGGAAGGCAAAGTTAGAAGTTTGAGTTTAGCCAAGTGCCTACTAATACAAAAGATTAATATTCTTCAGAGGAACATCACAGAATCCAGAGTTTCCACAAAGTGTATCAATCACAATGTCCAGGATAAAATCTAAGATTACTAGACATAAAAAGAAATAAGAAAATATGACCAGTAATCTAAAGAAAAAAAACAATCAGTGGAGACAAATTTGAGTGGGCCCATATATTAGAATTAGCAGACAAGGATTTTAAAGCAGCTGTTAGTGTTATAATTAAGGACATAAATGCTGTAATAAATGAATGAAAAGGAAAACTCAACAGAGAAGCAGACAATACTAAAAAAAAAAAGGAAAAGGAAATTCTAGAACTGAAGAATACTATATCTGAAATTAAAAACTCACTGGTTTTAATAGCAGATTAGAGATTACAGAGGACTGAGTAAGTGAACTTAAAAACAGTTGTATAGAAATTATACAGTCTAAAGAACAGAGAAGAAAATATTGAAAAAAAATGAACAGAGCCCCAGGTATCTTTGGGACATAATCAAAGGTTTAAATACATATAATTGGAAGCTAAGAAGTACAGGTGAAAAAGAATGACATATCAAAAAATACTTAAAAAATAATAAGTAGTAAGCACAACCAGCACCTAAATCTTGGTTTCTAAACACCATTTTCCAATAAAAGAAACTAGGCCTCCTTACAGAAATGGCTGATTCTAGGGCTGAGGCAGAGAAAATACGAGATGAGCCTAGAGTATTATATAGGCCCAGGAAGTAAGCAAGTTTAAAAAAAAAAAAAAAAAAATAGGGAATCTCAAAATGACATAGGAATGAACCTGAAAGACCTCCCAATGCTGGAACAATCTGAGCAAAAAATAAAGAATGATAGTAATGAATTAGAACTCAAAGAATAAAATAAATATCTATGAGTTTATCCTGATATAAAAAAGATTGAATAGACAAATAAATGGGGGTGGGTGGGGGGATACATCTTTCTTACAGAAGAATTCCAAATAATAGATGTAGATACTACCTCTTCCAAGAGGTACAGTTAATTCCCCTCCCACTCAAGTATGGGCTGGACTCAGTGACTTGCTTCCAGAAAATAGAGAATGGAAAAGGAAAAATATTAAGTTTACAGTAAACCTGGCAGATACAACTTAACCACATTATCAAGTTTAATATCACCAGTGATAAGTCATATCGATATAATAATTCCTTGATAAGATACAATGAGAACACCTTTATGTAATATTCCCCAAAACCACAATCTCAGTCTAGGCATGAGAAAAATCAGACAAACCCGCACTGAGTGACATTCTAAAAAACACCTGACCAGTACCCTTCAAAAGCATCAAGGCTGCAAAAAACAAGTAAAGTCTAAGAAACTGTTATAGAACGGAGGAGACAAGGGCATATGGTAATAAAATGCAATGTGATATCCTAGATCAGATACTTTTAAAAAAAGAAGGACATTAGTGGAAAAACTGTAAATAATAGAATTGTACAAATGCTACTTTTTTAGTTTTACAAGTGCACCATTGTGTAAGATGTTTAACATTAGGGAAACTGGATGAATTTGAGTGTGTGGTAGCACCCTATAATATCTTTGCAACTTTTTGGTAAATCTAAAAAAGTTTCAAAAGAAATCATTTATTTTAAAAATAGTTAAAATTTTCTAAATTTGGTAAGAGATATGAACAAAGACTTAAGAATTTATTCAAGTAGGACAAATATAAAGGAAACCACATACATTGTCCAACTTCTGAAAACCAAAAATAAAGGAAGATCTTGAAAGCAGCCAGAAGAAAATAACCTATTACCCACAGGGAAACAATGACAGCAACAGCAGCTGACTTCTCATCAGAAACAATGCAGGACCCAGACAACAGGGGAATGTTATCTTTTAAATGTTGAATGTATGGGGGGGCATCTTTGCCATAAAAATCTTATATCATTAATTTGTTAGGGAGTCCCTAGTTTTGTATTTTGCAAAATGGTAGCCTAATCCTGGTTAAATTATCCAAAATTCTGAATGAATGTAAACTGAACTAATTTCTACTTTATTCAAAATTAGAATTTCCTCTTATTTATTTCTTATTTTATTTCAAAACAAATACATTCTAAAAAACTAACTCTTCCTCCAAAATATCTACCTCCTTCCTTATTCAATAGAAATTCTCATGAATATTGGTTTGGAGAAACTGACATAGCATGGAAATAGTTTTCTACTCAAAGATTTGGGCAGTTATCAAATTTTCTAGCCCCTCAGAACACCCTTTCAGCTCATTTTCATATCTCCCCAATTTGGTAAAAACTGTTCTCTGGTGCCCTTCAACGGTTAAAAAACAAAAACTTTAAAGGCTGAAGTCATTGTTAAACAGCAGAAAGAGAACTATCAATCACCATCATCTCTGGTACAATTTTCATTTTTGAGTTTAGGATACACCTTCAGTCATTTTCTTTGGTTTCTAGCACTTCAATCTTAAGCTTTTCTCCTTTATTCGTTCTTTTTTTTTTCTTTTACTTCAAGTAATAATATGGTGTTAGAAACACATTAAGCTATGTGTTCTAACTGTACAAGTACTAGTGTGTTCAGAAGTTAAATTCCCGCTGGAAACGTAACTCTAACTGCCTCCCTCCCCCATATAAATATACACTATAATAGAGCCTTTCATTGCAGAACTTGTACCTGCGAGGCAATGACATTTATCACTGAGTAAATAATGCAAGATAACATAATGAAAAGGGGATTCTGCTTTATTCCCTTAACTATAAATAAAAATATGTAGCACTTTGCAGGATTACCACATGTGGTATGATATTAACTTAAATACCAATCTTAAAACCAAACTGTAAATAAGATAAACTGTGCTCTCTGGTCTCAAGTTTTAAATAGTCTCTCTTTACTTTAGATTTACTGCTTTCATGAAGCATATAAGAGTGACTGCATATAATTTGTGATCATGTAATGAAAGACCCTATTGTGATATGTATATGCAAAAAAAAAAATGGAGTTAATGCTGTGGGAATTATAAAAAGTGCTTGTGATGAAGATCAATGCAGTTGGGCCAAGGTGGAGCCTGAGTCAAAGACTTTTTCCTGAATAAAGAAAACAAATCACTGTCAGCTGTGGCTTGATTTATATATTATAACCGTCAAGGGTGGGAAGAGGTCTAAAATGTGAGCACAAATAAAACTGATTTTACTCCCATCAGGATAGGACTATCCTGAATTTTGCTTAAATGTGATGTGATATGATGGACTTCAGCTTCCCCGATGGCGGCTTGTGTCCACTCTGGCTCTCCTGACCACATCTTAGAGTCCAGATGCTGCTCCCCTTTAGTGCCTAATGTGTTTATGCTCACATTATCAGCAGGCACTGGGTTGCAAAGATCAGATTGGAAGTGATTTCACTCTATTTTCAAAGAGGAAAGAATTTATCCCTTTGATTGCTACTTGCTTACAAAATAGAGCATGTTTCAGTTTTCTAAAAAGTGCTGCTTCAACTAAATTACAGCAGAGTGGTCAGAAAAGGATTCCTGGGAGAACTCATTACAGTTAGAGAGAAATGGAGATTTCACTTTTCTGCTCCATTTTCAAGTAGTTATACCCGCCAATGGAGGCTGACCAATCAAGGTACTGAAAAGGTTATTTACCTGCCAAACTGCAACATCTGATTCCTCCTTAGGAGATGAATCTTCATGAACACAGGAGCATCTGTTTTCAGGCACTATCAACAGTTGAAGATTTCATATAAAATATCTAAATTTTAAAACTAGAAAATAACCTTTCTGTTTTAAAGTTGTTAAAGACATGTCCATAGAACACAACAAAGAAGTAATCGATCACATCACGGCCTGGTGCGGGTACACCTCTCCCATGGAGTCTGACTTTGTCCTCATGTAATTCCTTCATCCCCTCCGCTTCTCTCAGCCATGCCATCTTGGTCAACGCACAAAACTTTGCATATACAGCCAACTCTCCCTTGTCCAAGGGCACATAATTTGATTTGTCAATTAAAAAAAAAAGTAAATTTGTGAAAGAAAAAAAACTGGCAAAAAAATACAAAAACATCTATTAGAGATAATCTATTTATAAGAACAAATAATTGATATTTATTGGGTGCTTTCTATACATCTAGCACTCTCCTAATCTCTTGCAATTCTTATTATTCTTATTATCCCCAGTTTACAGATGAGGAAATGATGCTCAGAGAGCC
The DNA here is from genome assembly GCF_000696425.1 of Galeopterus variegatus. NCBI lineage: Eukaryota > Metazoa > Chordata > Mammalia > Dermoptera > Cynocephalidae > Galeopterus > Galeopterus variegatus. Next base: position 330,687 of record NW_007727627.1, read on the forward strand.
TACGTGCCCTAGATAACCAAAATTTGAACTTACGCAGCTGGACTCCACAGTGTTCTTAACCACTATATCCACTGCCTCTAATGCACAACAATTCTACAAAGTAACCATGACATGTTACCTTGCAGCAGCGTCATCTGGAAAACAGACAGAGGTCCATCACTAACCATAGCAAAGGCAAAGGAAACCGAAAGGCTGGGTTCAGGACGGTGAATGAAGAATAATTAGGTCAGGGAAGGGAGAGGTGGGCACATAGACACTCCATCTCTGCCCAGCTCTCATCTCCTTCAAACACCAAGAAAAGAGAGCTCAGTGAGAATGAGAAACCAATAGCAAACTATTTTGACAGGTAGGAGTTTGGGGGTATTTTTTTCAAATTTTACAATGTTTAGAGCAACTAAAACATTGTACGTGTATTCTTTTCATAACTTCAGACAATTTCAGCTGAATAATAAGTGTGTCTTCAAATATTAGGTATAATAATTTTATCCTAAGTCCATATGGTACCATATTTCTATTTTTTTACCCATGATTACAGATTAAGTAACCCCACTCCGTTCCTCCCCCATTACTTTGTCATTCAATATTTATTTTTATGGCGTGTGGACTAGAGGAAGAAGTTAAATAGCCCAGGCTGGACTCCATGGTCAACATTTTCAAACCATTTTATCGATGCTTTCCTTAGAGCTCCCAAGTCCCTGCTCACTTAAATTTGACCTACCCACCACATCAATGCTAGATCTCAGGCAGACCCCATATTGCATTTTCCCCTGTTTGAGTCCACTGAGATTTGAAAATTCCCATCCACGTTTCCCCTTCTAGTCACCCTGTTTGCTGCTGAGTAGGTAGTTATCTAAGTTACTGCACCATTCTCTTCAATTCGTCCCTGTCCTCGCCCCCAGGTCCACTCCCAGGGCCTCTGTCTTCCACTCTCCTCTCCTGCTCCCAGACATAGAAAACTGCCACCTCATTTTTCCCTCCCACATCTACTTTCCCACCTTTCAGCTGACTGGAGCCTTTCAAGTTGCTCAGTGTTTCCTATTGGAAAAAACAATAACAACAACATATGGTTTATCTTGCTAGACCCAACAGTTACCATTTTAATTTTTGCCTCTATTTTGCTATCAAACTTTTTCATCCAGTAGGTTATACCTTTTTCTATTTTACAATCAGACTTCTTCTAACTGTTGAAATCTAGCATCTAACCACACCACTTCAATAAAAGTTTACTTTTAAACATTCACAGTGACTTACTTCTTGCCAAATCTAGCTTGACCTCAGTCCTTATTTTCTTTGACACTCTGTGGTACCTGACACTACGAACCTCCCATCACCTCTGATGATCCCTGGGACACTGTCTACATCTCCTCTTATATCTCTGCTCCCAGAACACTGGGTGTCCCCCAAGACTTAGTCGTGGGCCCTCTTCTCATTCTGGAGTCTCTTGCTCACATCTCAGGTACTGAAGTAATCATTCTATGGAAAGGACTCTACTCCTTATTGCTAGCTGTCTCCTATCTCTAAAGCAATGCTTCTCAAAATATCAGGGGTGAAGGGCTAGTTATTTTTTCTGTCTCATAATACTTTTGTAAAATATAATAAAACAAAAGAAAAAAGATATACAAAATACAAACCCCAATTTTTTTTTATTATTAGGTTCAACATAAATGTAACCAGAGCAATCCATTAAAAAAAAAAAAAAGCTTAGAAAAAAAGGATTACTATAAAGAATTTCTAAATGATTACTCTCTATTTCTGTACTTAATTCCTTGCAAACCAATTACAGTTTGTGGGTAGGCACTGTTTGGTGGACTACTCATCAAGGAGCACAGCTGTAGAGGCCTGGCAGGCATCCTACCATCCCTCAACACACACCAACTTCCATATTTCTGTTATGGCAGCACCACCTCCCACTGGGTTCAAAAGTTTTGCCTCATCTTTGTGGAGTATACTCACATTTATAAAGCAAATATATTTCACAGAGTCTAGTTCCCTGTAGTTTCAGGTTTAGCCTAACTTTTTAAAAGTACATATAAAAATGTTAACCTTGCAAAAGACAGGAAACTTTCCCCAGGCTAAAAGTCTCTGTTGTAAGATAAAGAATTGTAACACAGCGAGGTTGCTGGCTCAAGGACAGACAAGTTACTGATTGATATGTAAAGATACTAGGAAGCTGCTATATGGAAAGAGAATGTTTGCTAAGATCAAGCTTTTGTTGGTGGCTCGACTTAACCTTTTGCAAATTGCATTATGGAATGTCACTTTGCTTGTTACCAGCCTCAATTGCTAAACTATTTCTCCCACCTATGTTCTTTTTCTATAACTTCCTGGTCTGGAAAATAAATGTGGGGACAGAACCCCAATTCATGGTTAATTTCCCAAGGAAGGAATGCCTCGCTCTTGAGGGTTCTGGGAGATTAACCCCTTCGGGGTCTCTCACTGCTCAGAAGAGATGGGCTTTGAGTAATCCTTTGCAGCTCCATCACCTAGGGGAAGAGAGTTGATAAATCTGTGTGAGGCAAAGCAACAATCTTGACTCCTCCCTTCTTTGTAACTCTACCCAGTCAATGATCATCTTTTAAATTCTACTCCTTCAAATTCTTTTATCCAACCCTTCTCCACACTAACTGTAGCAACTCTGATCCAGAAGCTCAGACCACCTACTTGAACTATAATACAAAGAACTTCTAAATGAGTCTCCCTGCATGATAAGCATTCATTAATGCTATTTATGAACATTTCCAGTTCTTTCTTCCAAATCTCTCCCCCCCAAACATAAAAGGAATGCACTTTTTAGAATGCGTGTAATTGATTACTGGCATATAACTAGTTCTAGTGGCTGAGTTGTAAATGGAAGTATATGTGTCACTTCCAGGGGTAGCACTTAGTCACTGGTGCATGATCCTCCAGAGTACTCTCTTCCCTCTCTTAAGGTAAACAAAATAGGACATGTTGGCTGTTCTATCAGCCTGGGACTCTGAATTACCATGATGAGCAAAGCCCGTAGTTGAGCTTTGCTGAACAAGAAGTATGAGCAAGAAACACACCTTCTTTTTTTTAAGCCACAAAGATTGTGGAGTTGTATTTTACTACTACTAATTTACTCTATCCTGACTCATACAACCTATCCTAGCCTCTCCTCTCTCCAAAATGATAATAGTGAGGCCCGAATTTAATGACATGTCCCTGCTTTAAAAAAAAAAAAACCAGAATGAATTTCCATGGTTTAAAGAAAAAATGCAAATTCCTTAGCATTCAAAGCTTTCTCCATCCTATTTTTTCAGCCTTATCCTATCAGACCAACCTCCTATTGCCTGAATTTTCCAGGCTCACTTCCAGTCACCACCCCATGCTCTCCCCTGCCCAGCAAAGGAACACTTCCTCTTCCTCTTCTCTTTAAAGATCAGTTCTATCCAGTTGGCTAAACTTTCCTCAATGGCTCTAACAACAGTGAACATTTATTAAATACTCAATGAGTGCCAGGCTTTGCTCTAAGCACTTTTTAAAAGCTTTATTTATTATTATTATTATTATTATTTTACATTCTAAGATATTGCTGTGGAACAGCTGGGGGGAGGGGGAGAGGGAAAAGGGGAGTGGAATAGGATGGGAGGAGGATAAAGGAGGCAGGTGGCACCCCATCATTCTGGCAGGGGAGCCCTGGATGCTTCTAGCAGCAGCTCAGTGGTCATCACTGAGCTGGATGCAGATGTTGGGGTGGCATGGCAGAGGCCCTTGGCCCCCCACTGCCCCAGGCTGGGAGCCCGAGGCACTTCCAGCAGTGGCCTGGTGCTTATCACTGGCTATTGAGGTGGTATGCTGAGGCCCTTGGTGCCCCCTACCCCCACTCCAGCTCAGGAGTCCAGGGCACTTCTGGCAGCAACTCGGTAGTTGTCACTGGACTGGATGCAGATGTTGAGGGGGCATGGCTGAGGCCCTCAGCCTGCTCCCCCGCCCCCGCCCCCCCAGCTTGGGAGCCTGGGGCCCTTCTAACAACTGCCTGGTGGTCATTTCTGGGCCAGATACAGACGTCAGGGTGACATAGCTGAGGCCCTCAGCCCTCCCCCCATCCCACCTTAGATGCCTGGGGGGCTTCTGGTCCTTCTATGTTTTACAAGTGTTCTTTGGTGGTATTAAACCTTTACTGGTTAATATCACAACTTTGTGTCTGGCCTGTGGGTATTTTGTTTTTTCTTCCAGTTCTATGTTGGATTATTTGCTGTTCCTACCACTTAAACTCTGCACTGGAACTAATTTGTTGTCCTTTGCTTACTTCTAAAATGGGGGAACTTCCTGTGGGAACCAGTACTTGAGCCCTGTGGTTGAGCTAAATTGCTGCTTTGCTACTGATTCCCTGGGGAAGGCTTTTTGTGCAGCTCAGGTTTTAATGGTTGACCTTGTAAGCACTTCCAGGTCTTGTGAGGTCCAGTACACCTGGGTTGTGTGAAACTGGTCTGGGCCTGAGTCTTTTCAGCAAACTGCACCCTCTGCAGTTCTATACTCCTGATCAGTCTACACTGAGTGGTTCTGTGCTGACTGGAGGGCAGATCAGCTGTCCATGCTATTCCCAATGTTTCCTCAGTGGGCTCATCTTCCCCACCCCCTGCACTCCAAATACTTCCCATGGCATGGGCCATGTGCCAGTCCCCTGCAATGACTCACCAGCCTCTGAGTGGCTTCTCACTCCTATGTGGGTCTGCAGAAACCCTATTAGTGGTCTTGCTGGCCTGAAGGTCTTGGTCACTCCCAAAAGAATCATTTCTGTGATAAGCAAAGTTCTGTTGGAAGGGGTGGTCATAAATTATATTTTTTATATTCTGTATTTTATGAAGCTTTGATATCTTGGGGCACTGCTGATCCTGGAGAGGACTGCTCCTCCCAGGGCTAGCTAGTTCAAAGAGACAGTGAACAACTTGCCTGTGGGCATGCCTTTCAAATGCAAACCAATCAATCCACAGTCCACACCTCCAACCACCTCCTTATCTAACTCTCATACACCAAGCCAATAGTCATCCTGTCCTAAATCACCCGAGATCCAGATACCATACAACTAGATATCACCCCTGTAGCCCAGAGCCCACCAAAATGATTCAAACTAGAAAAAGGAGAGAGGAGCAAGATGGCCAACCAGAAGACATTGCTTATCTCTCCCATAAGGACGGAGAATACATAGAATGCACAGCTACACTTAAACAAGAAGGAGAGAAAGCAGAGGGAATGCATCAAGGGAGTAGCAGAGATACTGGTGAGTCAGAGAATCAAGACAGCCACCAAGAGAATGGAAAATTTCTCGGCCAACACTGCCCCATCCCCCACTCCAGAATGGCGGGGACTCAGAAGGAGTTTCTGACCAAGGGAAGGTGAGCAGGCCTGAGACTCAACCCACGGGAGAGTCTGCACTGCCCTAATGACTGTGTACTTGGTGTCAGGAACTGCTGTGGGCAGGAGTAGTTGTGTTGGCCTGGGGAGAGAAACATGCCCCCACTCCCAAGGTTGCAAACTGCTACAGCAAGCTTGGAACTAGGTTGGCCCTTGGCTTGGGCCCTTGGCTTCCACCCTGCGCCCTGGAAACAGGTGGTTCAATGCAGTAAGAGCGCCACCCTCAGGACAGAGGGGGTCGATGCATGGCCCCTGTAGACCCAGAAGGCACCTTCATCAGGTCCAGTGCAGAGGCTAGTGACTCCACCTATGTTCGTGGGACACACATATAGTACTTAAAGTCAGGAGAACCCACATGCCTATCTCAGGGGTGGCCTCTGTGGCAAGATGCTCGGTGAGGGGAACTCCTGGTGTTACACGTGACTGTACTGAACCAGAGAAGGCCACACACTAAACTGCTCTCATCCCCCAAGCCCCAGACTTCTGCAGCTATTGCAGATTTGAGATCAGCCCCAACAACTGAGACCATATCCCTCTGGCCCCCACGGAGGTCTCACTCCTCTGTGGCCACATCATTGCACAGCCCCAGACTTCTGCAGCTATTGCAGATTTGAGATCAGCCCCAACACCTGAGACCATATCCCTCTGGCCCCCACGGAGGTCTCACTCCTCTGTGGCCACATCATTGCACCAGGTAGCCCACACCCACAGCCATGCAATGTCCTGTGTCTGGGAATAGGTGGCCCAGCACAGTGACGGTGCCACCCTCAGGACACGGCAGGTAGGCATGCACACTTTCCGGAGTTAGAAAACTGCCTAATCGGGGCATCTAGCCACTGCTGGCAACCCCACCATTGTTGGTAAGTGCCACTGCATTTCTTGCAGCCATGAAGAGGTAGAAGAGGACTCATACACCTCTCTTGGGCATGAACACACATCTTCAGCACCAGTAAGCCCACCCAGGGCTGAAGGCTTCAGAGGGATCCAGCATCTCTCTTGGGGACATAGCAGCCCACCCAAAGCCACAGTGACCCTGTGTGGGGCATCCAACCCCAGCTGAGGAGATCCAGAGTGTCCCAGTAATGCTTTTAGAGTCACAGAAGCCTGTCCACAACCACAGCAGACTTGTCCAGAGTGGCCACTCCAGCTGAACAGCTACAGAGGGACCCAGCACCCCTCTTGGGGGCAATCCCACCCAAAACTGCTAACACCTCACCCAAAGTACCCCACTGCAACAGTGGTGCTGCAGACCAACCCAGTGTCCCTCCTGAGAATACAGGGCCCCACACACAAATCCAGTGACCCCATAGAGCACTTTCCACTTCAACAGTGAAGCTACAGAGTACCTCAATGCCTCCCCTGGGTGCATAGGACTCTGCTCAGAGTCCTAGGGATACCACTGAGTCACCCGCTTTAGCTGAGGGGCTGCTGAGCACCCCATAATCCCCCTCAAAGCCTAACGTCCTAATACCAACCACCAATATCCCCGTCCATCTGAAACTGGAGAACTTCAGATCACTCCAGAGCACCTGTCTGGGTTGTGTGTCACTAGCTGGAGTGCCAGCGAGTCCACCCACGGTCACCCACCTGAGCCAAGGAGTGACAGGGCATCTAGGTGCTTCTCCCCAAGAACCCAAGATCTCATCCATGACCTCAATGACCCAACCGAGCGTCACTCACTTCAGCAAGGAACTATTGAGTGCCCCAGTGCCTAGGCGATGGAGACACTCACAGACAACTCCGATGTTGAATACAATTGAAGTAACAACACAAAGACTACACTAATACATCTACCTGGAACCCAGTAGTCAATATAAAACACATCTACAGGAAGCAGTCTCTCTCCTGAAAAGCCACTCCTGAGTATTAAAAAGAAGCAATTGCTGAACCAGATGCCCAGACACCAACATAGGGACACTACAAATACAAAAAAAAAACAAGAAAATGACACCACCAAACAAATACAATAATTCTCCAGTACCAGAACCCAAACAACAGGAAACCTATGAAATGACTGAAAAGGAATTCAGAGCAACAATCTTAAGGAAACTGAATGAGATGCAAGAAAACTCAGATAGATGACACAATGAAATGAAAAAAAAAAAAAATCCAGGATATGAAGAGGAACTTTACAAAGAGATAAATACCTTTAAAAAGAACACTGCAGAACTCACGGAGCTGAAAGATTCATTCAACGAAATAAAAAATACAACTGAGAGTTTAAGCAACAGGCTAGAGCAAGCAGAATAAAGAATTTCTGACCTTGAAAACAGGTTTTTAAAAATAATTCATGTGGACAAAAGAAAAAGAAAAAAGAATTTTAAAAAATGAATAAACTACAAGAGCTGTCAGACAATCTTAAATATACAAATGCCCAAATATGGGTATTCCAGAAGGGGAGGAGAAAGGAAAAGCCACTGAAAACCTGTTCAACAAAATAATGACAGAAAACTTCGCAGGTATTGGGAGAGATATGGACTTTCAGATCTAAGAGGATAAAAGATCCCTAATCAAATTCAATCCACAAAGGTCTTCTCTGAGACACATTACAGTCAAACTGTTAAAAGTTAAAGATAAAGAGAGAATCTTAAAAAAAAGCAAGAGAAAAGTGTCAAGTCATCTGTAAGGGAGCTCCCATCAGACTAACAGCAGATTTCTCAGCAGAAAACTTACAGGCCAGATGAGAATGAGATGATATATTCAAAGTACTGAAAGAAAAAAACTTCCAACTAAGAATACTATACCCAGCAAGGCTATCCTTCAGAAATGAAGGGGAAATTGTGTATATTTAGGCAGTTTTTTTACCCTTTTTACTGTTTTTTAAAACAATTTTACTTTAAAAAAAAAAGTGTTTCTTTCTCATTCTGTCCAGAGTAAGGGATTTTGCCATTTGCTATATAATCTCAATGAGAAATAGAGGTTTATTCTCAAACAGCATGTAGGTTAACTGCATTTTGAGTCAAGAAATAAAAAAGCATAATTTTCGAATAGAATTATTTAACAAGTTAATGGAGGTCAGACTGAATAATGGTCACTATGCTGTTATGAAATAAAAGTCCTTGGTTGCTGTTTTTCTTCTTTCTCAAGGAAATTTATAATGATCTTTGATACTAATCTGTTTATAAGATATAATAGAAGGGGTCGCCTGTTAGCTCAGTTGGTCAGAGTGTGGTGTTATAACACCAACGTCAAGGATTTGGATCCCCATAACCAGCCAGATGCAATAAATAAATAAATAAATAAATAAATCCTTAAAAAGCCAGAGAAAAAACATCAAAGCTAAATAAATAAATAACACAATCACAAGAATGGCTCTCTCTACACATTCATAGATTCCAACTTCAGTAGGACCCTCAACATTACCAGGCAAGCAGCCCTTCCTGTCTCTCTCTAGTCACCCCCTCAACCTCTGTCCTTTCCCCTCAGTGATATTCTAAACTTCTACCATTTCCCTCAATCCCTACACTACCAAATCCACACTCAATATCAGCAAATTCACCTGCTTCACTTAAGAACTTTTGCTACCATCAGACTAGAACTTTCACACATTCATTTCTCATCCTACAAACTCATTTACAACTATCCCTATCCTTCTCCTCATCACCTCTAGGAGAATGGAAGAAACATCCCTCCTGTCTCAACAGAGCCTGATTGTGGTCTCTGCTCTGGATATTGTCTCTTATTGGTCTTCTCTAGGAGCTTGCTTCATCAATCATCCAGCCCCCTGAATGCTCTACCTCAACTTCCTTCCCATCCTCTTTCACCTCAGAAATAAGTGAATGTTCTAATCTCTTCTTAGGGGAAAAAACCCACGAATGAACAAAACCCTCCACTGATTCCACATCTCCTGCTAACTTCTCTTTCTCCTCACAGCCAAACTGCTCAAAAGAACTCCCTGACCCCATTACTCCATTCCTCTTTCAGTCCACTACTCACTGTTCACATCCCTGCTATGCCATTAAAACTCCACAGTGGAGGCAAATAACTTCCTAGTTATCAAGTTCAGTAGGTTCTTTCAGCCCTTCACTTCAGAGCATTAACACAAATTACCATATCCTCCTTAACAATCTCCTCTTTGAGCATTTGTGATACCATTCTCTCCTCTTACATCTTCCTACCTCTTAGGCCCTTCCTTCTTCCACTTCCTAGATATTGGTTTGTCTCATAGCTCTAGCTTCAATCTTTCTCACTTAACTGTGCAATCCATGCTACAGTCACTTCAAATCCATATCCCCAGTTCTGCTCTAACCAAGTTTTCCTAGTGAACAGCACCACCATCTAATCGCTGCCCCAGCAAGAATTCTGAGATCATCCCAGATTTCTCACTTCACCCACATATAATCAATTTCCAAGTCCAATCAATTTAATGTAAGATCTCTGGGATCTGTCATATCAGTACATTCTCTCTGCAACTTGTCTAATACAGGTCATTATCTCTCATCCAGAACATATTATTGGAAGAATGATAATTAAGAACATATGAGTGAAAAACTTAGGTGCCCCCCTTATAAGTAAGGTATTATTCAAAAGAACACAGAACAATGGATTTTTTTAAAAAATGGATTCTCATACTATATGAATATAGGCAAATCCTTTAATCACCCCAGGCTTCAGATTCCCAACTGTGCAGTGAAGGGTAAAAGAAATATACCCAAGGACGCTTTGAACCCTTAATGATTATTCTATAATTCTATTCCTGCCAGATATTACTGACAGTTCATACCTCCAAATTTATATTATACTTGCTACACATACACGATATTACTGGTGTCAAAAGAAAGGCTGACGTGTCTCCTTTGATGCCAAAACATATCAAGCATATCCTGACTTCCATTAGTTTCTAAAACTCAACCTTCAATTGCAAGTATCAAAGAAATAAAATGGAAGCCAAAAAAAGCCAAGAAAAAAATTATAATAAAATTGATTACATATATAAAAATGCTATTTCAAAATAATTTCTTCAGGAATCAAGCAACACAGAATGAGTTAGCAGCAAAATGAGTATACCATAAACCATTCCAACAGTCAATAGTATTATGAACAAAAAGCTCTTTGTACACATAGAACAGTAATTTGGGAACTGTACAATATCGAAAGTCAAATACCAATACAATACATATGTAATATGAGATCATAAAAAGTTTCAGGATCTGCTCTTCAAAGACAAGCCTCTCAGAGAAGGATAATAAGGACTAAGCTGTGAAAATGCAATATGAATTCCACTGAAATGTTATCAGCCCAGTCGAGAGGCTCCTGGTACTCTTTGAATAGTTTGGGTTCAGTTGCTCTTCCACAGCCTACTGAGCACAGAATTGTCAATTTTAAAGAGAGTATAAAAGGAGAGAGGGTAGAGGAAGAGTGTGGCAGGCAAAACAATTTACACTGCAAAGCTGATACTGACTAGGGATAAATGAACTCTGGAGCCAGACCGTCTGAGTTCAAATCCCAATTTCACCACATATCAGCCTCATAACTTAATAATTCATTTAATTTTTCTGTGCCTCAGTTTCCTCATCTGTAAAATAGGAACAATAATAGTACCTACTTCATAGGTAAAGTGCTTAGAATAATGCCTGGCATAGTGTAAACACTATTTTAATATTAGGTAATGCTATCATTATTGTTATTTTCCTTACTATACTTATACTAAGTATTAGGTGAGAGGAGAAATTTCACTACAATGTATGCTCGGGCTTCCAGCTTAACTATGTACACCAGGCATTTTGTTCATAGTTCAAAAACAATGTTGTTTCCATTGATAGCTCCATCCAATCCTCCAGTTCACAATCAAACCAAATCATCAAGAACTGAGTTAATACCATATTGAAATGAGAAGTATAAAAAAGCATAATTCAATATGTATCAAAAGTATAGCATATGGTATATCCATTCAATGGAATATTATTCAGCCTTTAAAAGGAAGGGAATTCTGACACATGCTACATCATGAATGAACCTTGAAAACATGATATGCTAAGTGAAATAAGCCAGTCACAAAAGGACAAATATTGTATGATTCCACCAACATGAGGTACCTAGAACAAGCAAATTCATAGAGACAAAAAGTAGAATAGAGACTATAGGATGGGGGGTAAGGGGAAAGAGGGAAATGGTGAGTTACTATTTAATCAGTACAGTTTGTGTATGGGATGATGAAAAGTTCTAAAAATGGATAATGGTGATGATTATACAACATTGTGAATGTACTTAATGCCACTGAACTGTACACTTAAAAATGGTTAAAAAAGCAAATTTTGTTATGTATATTTTACCACAATATAAAGAATCATTTAAAAAGTATAGCATATATTTTCAATGGTATTAAAATAAAGGGTACACTAGTTATTCTCAAGTTCCTAACTATAGACACCAAAGGAGCAAATATCAATCCTAGCTGGCTTTGGTTTAAAATCCATGCCTGAAAACAGGTACACCTTGAAAATTTCATAAGGAAGATTATTTCACTTTGTTGATAGTCTATTTTTGAGCTCTTTGAAAGAAGAGAGGAATAGAGAAATATACTGAGCAGATACGTTTTATGTGTGGCCAATGTCACATGGATATGTAAACCAACTGGTATTCAAAAGTAAAGAAGGTTTCCATGTATTAATAGACCATAATATAAACCATGGAAATTGCCACCAAATTCAAAACAGAAATTAAAAGTCCATTATTTTGATACACATAATAAAGTGAAATATTTGAAGTCTCCACTCCAAACACCCCAAGCGAAATGCCTATTGTATTACAAAGACACAAGGAAAGTGAATTTAATAAATTAGCATTTTCCCAGAATGGCTTAGGATGAAGAATTCCAGTTAGGATAATTTAATTGTCTAGTAAACTGGTAATTACCATATATTAAATATCATTCAAGGAACAACAATTTTCAAAGATCCAGAATGAAATTTTCAAAGGCCTAAAGCTGAAACCAGAGGAATAATAACATTAGCAAACACTTATATGGCTGGCATTGTTCTAAGCTCTTTAAACATATTAACTCATTTTATCCTCACAACAGTCCTCTAAGTATTCTTATTATCCCCATTTTACAAATGACAAAACTGAGGTGTAGAGAGGTCAAGTACCTTGTCTGGGCTCAATGTGCTGCTAGTGACAGAGCTAGGATTTAAACCCTAGAAGTCTGGTTTTGTGGTCCCTGGTTTTAATCACTGTGCTTTACTATCTCTTGGTGACACTAAAGAATGGACACAAAAAGTACAAGGAAACTCAAAATGCAAAGCAGTTTGGGGGGTCAAATATAATAATAGCTCTGAGGGGATCACCATATTATAACACAGAACAATAAATGATGTTCACAGCTGCACAAGGGAAGGTTAAAATCTGTTCAGTATACTTAGTGTTTAAGAAGGAAAGGAACTGTTAAGTACATTTTAAAAATTTCCGTCTGTTGGAATGAGCAAAACTGAAGCCATATTGGGACCTAAAACTGTATGGGCTCTAAAATATTTTAAAAGGACAGTTTTTTTGTGGGGTTTTTTGTCCTTTTTTGTGACCGGTAAGGGGATCGCAACCCTGGGCTTGGTGTCACCCGCACGGGCCATCCCTATATAGGATCCGAACACGCAGTGGGAGCGCCGCTGCGCTCCCAGCGCCGCACTCTTCCGAGTGCGCCACAGGGTCGGCCCAAGGACACAGTTTTTTAATAGTTTGAAACTTGGTTATGGGCAAGATGACACTATTTACATAAATGCAAAACTGTTTTCCAGTCAGCCTGGAGCTGCAGACTTCCAATGAGACAGTTACTATCCAGACCCTGATTCTACCCCTCCAACAGGGCCCTAAGGTAACATCAAGGATGAGAACAGAAACCAGATGGAGTCTTGGTGAGACTTTGCACCCGGCTCCTTGCACAGAGTCCCCACAGTCCACATTCCCCTCTCTCCTGCTTTTCACTTCCCACATTCCATTCCCTCAACCTCCTCTTTAAAAACCCTCAGTAAATTGGAGTCTTTGAGATAATTTAGTCTGGCCATTCTCCTTTACATTTACCAGAGCATCTCTTTTCAGGTCACCAGTATTCCTGTATAAAAGCTGACATCCATTTTCACCAACATGTGACTTTTGCATTGTTTTCGTTTGGTGGCAGGTAGCTGGACTTGGGTTCGGTGACAGATTTGGGAGAGCCTCAGCCAGGAGCTGAATGCCACCTGGTTTTCATTTCTAAAGAGGTAAAACTCTAAACTGCAAAAATACTCATGGCCTAACAGAAGGGTTTTACTAAGCAATCTCATTTGCCATTTATCTCATTCTTAAGATAAAGATGGTGTGTGTGTGTGTGTGTGTGTGTGTGTGTGTGTGTGTGTGTGTGTGTGTGTGCGCGCGCGCATGTTGTAGGAAAACCACAAATTAAGCCTTCCAGGTGTTCTAGTTCCAAGAATATAAGAACTTAATATGGTACTAATAATATTAGAAAGTGTCAAATCATTTGGATAGATGAGTGAACAAACTCATAGAATTGTAGGAAAACCACAAATTAAGCCTTCCAGGTGTTCTAGTTCCAAGAATATAAGAACTTAATATAGTACTAATAATATTAGAAAGTGTCAAATCATTTGGATAGATGAGTGAACAAACTCATAGAATTATGTGTGACTCTTGTAAAAAGCCTGGAATTCGATCATTAACAGTAGAGTTATTTTAAAAACAAGAATAGTACAGGCTTTGAAGTCAATAGTTATTGACTCCCAATACCACAAATACATGCGTTAATGAGCAAAACTCCACACCGATGGAGAACAAATGCTCCTTAGAGAAACCAAAACTCAAAACTTGGTGCTGTCAGCGAGGATCTCTGGGGGGAGGGGCAGGGAGGTGGATGAGTTCCACTGCAAGTGGCCATGAACAGAATAGGAAACTGTTCTGTCTGCTTCAACCAGACTGGAGTGAGCCGTGTGGGGCTGGGGCGGGTGAGCAAGGCCTAAAGGTAGGAAAGGAAGGAGGCGGCAACCCGAGGCTGAGGAGGAGCCTAGCCGCGGGGCAGAGGAGAGTCAGAGCCCACCGCCACCTCGAGAGCTGAGGCGGTGAGACGAGGCCGCTCCGCCCAGTCCCAAGACGGGTTTCAGCCCCAGGAGTCTGGGAGAACAGAGAAGGGAATGGGGTCCCCACTGATCGAGCAAAGACGATGTTAGGGGCGGGCTTCCCGTCGCCATCAAACGGGCTGCTGCTGTCCCCGCCTCCATCCCGGCGCCACAAGCGAGGAAGGCAGGGACCCAGCAGGGAGCGCACAGGTTACCTGTCTCAGCCGCCTGCCCACCGGCCTCCACTTCCGCAGATCCGGGTCACTCCGGCCTACGCGGGCACGCGCCGCGTGACGTCATCCACGCGCGCCCAGGCCGCCGCTCCCCTGGTCCGCCGGGCCCGCCTGGCCGGCCTGGCCCGCCTTCGCGCACGCACGCCCGGCCCCTCACGGAGCGCGGGCCGGACCGCCGGGAGACTCACCGACGCCGCCGGGCTGCCGCTGGCCGGGTCGGCGCCGAGGGCTTGGCGTGGTTGCCCTGCTAGTCAGCTATTCCTAATCGCAGAATGTCTTGGGCATTTAAGACAAAAATGTTGTTGACATATAAATGGCCTTATTCCCTAGGTACCCCGCCTCCGCTGCACATGACTGCTGGTTACAGACTCATTCATTCCTCCATAGTTTATTAAGGTCCTGTTGTTTGCCAGGCAAGCTCTGTTACAGAATCTGGAGATACAGTGGTGAACAAGCCAAACTCTGTGCCTCCCCTCGGGGAGAGTCCTTTCTACTTGGGAAAGCAAACACTGAATAACATCCAATACATATGCATTCGTAGACATAAGTGTGCGGAGGGAAAAGAGGAAGTTGCTGAGAAACTAAAGGCAGGTGGGTGCCCCTTTAGTTTGAGAGGTCAAGGAAGTGCCCCTGAAGGGGCTCATTGACCTAAGAAGAGAAGAAGCCAGCTCTGTGAGGATCTGGACGGAAAGCAGCAGAGAGAGAGATCTACATGTGTGCAAGCCATGGGGAGGGGCAGAATGTGGCGTCCCTGAAAGTGAGAAAACAGGCTGTGGGGAGAACAGAGGAGGAGATCAATATGGCAAGGAGAGTCACGAACACGCAGACGCTTTCTGGGCCATTGTAAGGAGCGTGGATTTTTTATTTCAAGTGTAATGGGAAGCCAGTGAAGAGTTTTTAACGCTTGGGTGACAGGATCTGGTTTTATGAGATCACCCTACAGGCTGCTATGTATACAATGAACTGTCGGGAGGGAAGAAAGGATGCACAGAGGAGTTGCTTTTGCAATGATCAGGTAAGAAACGATGGAGAGAAATGGACAAATTTAAGGAGGTGGATGTGACAGGGTTGGAGATGGAATAAGTAAGGGTGATAAGGAAAAGAAAGATGTCAAAAATGACTCCTAAATTTTGGGCCTAAAAATAGGTGGATAATACACTAAAACAAGGCTTTTCTTTTACAGGGAGGGGTAAGCAGGGCTTGCAGGAAGCTTAGGCAAGCAGCAGGGGTGAAGCAGGTGCCAAATCAGGGCATTTCAGCAGGAAATCCTTCTCTCTGTGGTTGGCTGATCCTCAGAATGATTCTTACAGGAAGATGTTTTTGCACCTTAGTGCCTGACTAAGCTTCGGGCCAAGCCAAAGATCAGGGCCTGAGTCGGGGGAGAAGCCTAACTAAAGTGTTGTCTAGCCAGTGGGTAAATTATGTAATTGTGAGCACTTGGTCAACTGTGATGCAGGTGGTGTTTTCTTTGTGTTTATCCTCCTTGTGTTTGCTGAACTTGGATCTGTAGGTTGATGTTTTTCACCCAAATTGGGACATTTTCAGCCATTATTTCTTGATTTTTTTCCCACATTTTCTCTCTCCCTCTCCTTCTGTGACTCTAATTTCACTTGATATTGTCCTCCCAGTCACTAAGACTCAGACTTTTTTATTTAAATAATATCTTATTTCTCTCTGATCTTCATATTGAATCGTTTCTGTTGCTCTCTCTTCAGATTCACTGACCTTTTCTTTTGCAGTTTTGAATCTACTGTTAAGCCCATCCACTGAACTTTTCATTTCAGATAGTGTCCTTTTTGTTTGTTGGATTTCCATGTGGTTCATTTTTTATCAAAGTTTCCACTGTTCTGCTTTGAGTTTGCATCTCTGCACAGTATGTTTTTTTCCTATGTCCTTGAACATATTTATGACAGGAGTTTTAAAGCCCCTTGTGTCCAGATTCCAACATCTGGTCACTGTGACTGCTTTTCTTCTACACATCTAGTCATTTTTTGTCTTATAGGGAACATTTTGTATGAGGCCATGCAAGAAGTAAATTGTGTTGTCCTCTTTTAAAGAATGTTGAGTTTTCTTCTGGTACATGGTTAAATGACAGAAGATCATGGTTAAATGACATGGCAGATCATTCTGATCTTGTTATATTTGGTTTTATACTTGATGAAAACAGGCTTATTTCTCTCTTGCGATTCATCCCAAAGCAGCATGGCCTTTCATCAGTGTGATCCTTATTCCTAAGGCATGGCCTTTCTGGGCCTCAACTCAGTGCAGTCTCTCCTGTTTGTGTGAACCAGAACTTGAGCTTCTCTCAGCATGACCTCTAATACCTTAGTTCCGTTCTCAGCACTGCAGCAGCCACTGTCCACTAATGTAGCACTTTGAAAGGAAAGGATTCAGTTCCTCTTCTCTGGCTGGAACCATGGAGGGTGTCGAAGCAAAGAAGAAGCAGGTTCCTGCTGTGCCAGAAACCCTTAAGAAAAAGTGAAGGAATTTCACAGAGCTGAAGGTTAAGCACCTGAGGAAGAAGTTTGCCCCAAAGATGCTTCGAAAGGTCAAGAGGAAGCTTGTCTATGAAAAAGCTAAGCACTGTCACAAGGAACATAGGCAGATGTACAGAGCTGAGATTCGTATGGCTAGGATGGCAAGAAAAGCTGGCAATTTCTGTGTGCTTGCAGAACGCAAATTGGCATTTGTCATCAGGACCAGAGGATCGATGGTGTGAGCCCAAAGATCCGAAGGGTGGTGCAGCTTCTTTGCCTTCGCCAGATCTTCAGCGGCACCCTTGCTAAGGGTGACGCCTCAACAAGGCGTCAGCTAACATGCTGAGGATTGTGGAACCATGTATTGCCTGGGGGTACCCAAACCTGAAGTCAGGAAATGAACTAATCTACAAGCGTGGTTAAGGCAAAATCAATAAGAAGCGAATTGCCTTGACAGATGACACTTTGATTGCTCAATCTCTTGGTAAATATGGCATCATCTGCATGGAGAATCTGATTCATGAGATCTATACTGTTGGAAAGAGCTTCAAAGAAGCAAATAACTTCCTGTGGCCCTTCACACTATCTTCTCCACAAGGTGGAATGAAAAAAAGACCACCCATTCTGTGGAAGGTGGAGGTGCTGGCAACAGGGAAGACCAGATCAACAGACTTATTAGAAGGATGAACTAAGTAAGGTGTCTGCCATGATTGCTTTTGCAATCTGCCTAGTTAAGTAAAGTGCTTTCAAATTGAAAAAAATATATATATATATACGGGGAAGAAAAAGAAAGAAAGGAAAGGATTTGGATCCCCGTATCAGCCAGCCGCAAAGAAAAAAAGAAAGAAAAGTGGAAGCATTTTCTCTGGCTGCATTAGTTTCTACAATATCTTAGAGAATGTTTGTCTCTTGGAGCCCATATGAAGTACAGTAAATCCTTGACGAATGTTTGGCTTTCAGTCAGGTGTAAGCAGTAGACATTAGTTTTTTAATGTGAATGATTCCGCAGAAAACTTTGGAGGGTACAAAATGAGGTTCTTCTGTCACACTGTAAAGTACCACAGAAAACCATAGACTAACTCAGGATCAGTGGGGCAACTGGTCTCAAACTCACTTTAGTTTTTATTATTTTTCGTTTTGTATGAATGAGGTAAATTATGGTTCAGTGGCTTTTTTTGTTATTGCAAGATTGTTGAAGGCAGAGATAATTGATAATTAAGACAGTTAAGGGGGCGGAGCTCACTTGTAGCTTATTGGATTTGAACTTGTTCCTATAACACCAAGATCAAGGGTGTGGAGCCCCATACCTGCCAGCTTACAAAAAAAAAGAAGGCTGAGGTTCAGAGCCTTATACAGATCCTTGAGGCTTTGTATAATTCATTTGTTTAGCTAAATATAGGAAAGTTGACAATGCATATCAGTAGCTAGACAGATTTAACGTTATTTTATTTGAAAGAATGAAATTTGGTAAAAAATGATGAATTAATAGCAAAACAGAAAAACAAAACTGTTAAGAATAATTTTAAGTAAAATAGTGGATTTATGTATATATTTTTTTAAACTCACCCTGCCAGATAAAACAATTAAGCCATAGCAGCTTCCTGACTGGTCCACTGTCATTGACTGGACACCCCTCCACCCCCACTGAGTCCGTCATCTACACTGCAGCAAATGTGAGCTCCTGAAACTTTTCAGTGACCTCCCATTGCTATGTAGATGAAGCAAAGCTGTTCAGCCAGTCTTCCAACACCCTGCACTGTCTGGCCCCTACCCACCTGCCCACCTCTCCAGGTTTGTCTCCCCTGCGATGCTTCCTCACTTTCTCAGCTCTAACCATGAGACGTTTCTCTAGTCCCTTACTCCAGTCTTACTGCCTTCTGCCACAGGGCCTTCATCCTTCTGTTATCTCTGCCTGGAAAGCTAGGTAACGCTGATCCTTTAGATATCAAGTACTGTTTTCTTAGGGAATCCTTCTCTGACCTTCTGGTCTAGGCCACATCCCACACTTTGGGGCATTCCCAGTACCCGAGCTCCTTTAAAGTGCATGTCCCAGTTGCAGTCCACAGTTGGGATAGGGCCACTGTAGGTTTGTTGATTAATAGTATCACAGTCTCTTCCAGGTAAACGGTCTCAGGGACATCTTTAGAAGACAATTTTGGATCTTTCACATTTCATCTCTTTCTCTAAGATGGCATCTGGGTACCTCTTATCCCCTAGACTCGGGGGAGTGGGAAGCAAATGGGGGCTGGGGTGGATGAAAGGGGTCAAAGAAAGCGGAGGGCATCTCTATTCCCGAGGGAGGCATGAGTCTGACATCTGGAGAGCCTGCATCAGGAACCCTTCAGGAACGTGGCCCCGCATCTCCCACCAGTGGACACACACTTGTTGCTTTTCATTACTGAGCTCTGGTCTCACTCATCTTGGCTTCATTATTTTCTGGCAGGGTTTTTTCCCCCTTTTTTGTTTTGTTTACCCTAGATCAACCCCAGATGGAGCCACACACAGCGGTGTCGCCCAGGAGCCTGCCTCCAGTGCCACCTCCTGCCTGCTTTGGACCCACCCCAGGACTCGGGGAGGTTCAGGAATGAGATGCCTGTGTGGATTCCCTCCTGGTGCTGGAGCACCTGCTGCTGTTTTGTAGTAAACATTTGTGAGCTCCTGTGTACCCTCCTCACCCCTCGCATACTTCATGGGGACAAATTATCAATAAAGCAGGCAGCAAAAAGTCTGTCTCATTAGGGTGACTTTAGTGATGTGCGTTGCTTAAAAACACATGGAGCACTTAAGTCAAAGTGGCTGCCTCAGAGTGTCCTGTATCCTGCCCCACAACACTGCGTGCTGCTCTGCAGCTCAGCTTGCCAAGGGCTCACCTCCACCAGACGGGGGGGGATCTTCAGGAGTGAAGACAGAGCTTCATCCACATTTGTGTCCCCAGGCCCCTCTGCAGTGACGGGAACACAGTAGGAGCTCTGTCACTGTTCTTTGAACAAAACTGATAATGTAGATCAAAACCTATTTTCCAAAGAGAAATGCAGTACAAATTGTTTTTCTGGTGCCTAAAACTTGCTATGTATGAGCAAGTTCTTAATAAGTACTTTTTAAAAATACTAATAGGATGTTTTTCTAAATGTCAAAGCCACAGACTTCCAACAATCATTTTAATTTTCATTTTTTATCAATACATGAGTGTACTTTTAAAAGTGAAATAGTTTTATAACAACATCAATAACAACAAAAACCAAGCAGTCTTTGCTCAGCCCACCTCGCCCACCCCGTTTCCACTCCTCCAGCGACCACGTGGACTCTGTTCTTTCTTCTGGCGCTCACATCTACACCAGGAACAATAAGCGTGCACTGCTTTGTTTTGATTTTACAGTTTCGGATGTCATCTATTAACTTCTCACTATGGAATATAAAGTGCGGCTCCTTTTATATCCACCCCCGCCCCAGGTTCTCCCAATATAGTTACCTCTACAGTTTAATTTTGGGTTACCAAAATTTTGTTTTTGCGGTATCATGACTCTATAAACAGCTGAGCCACATAGTGTACTATGATTATTTTCTCTCATGATCACTGTTTTGTCTCCCTGGGAGTTAATTGCCTCCTTTTTCCCCGTTCCTAATTATGTAAAGTACCTATCATTTATTCATCCTCAAATTCTTTGCCAGAGTGTGCATTTCTCAAAATGTTCCAACATATCCAGAGATCTGTGTGATTCGTGTAGAGATTTCTGTTTGAACCCGTGTGGATATTCTCAGTTCTTCTTTTCCCACAGGTTCCTTTTCCTCTTCCAGTGAGGACCTGTGCTTTCTCAGGCTGGCTGTAGAGCTGTCGCCATCACCCGGGAGTCTCATTCATCAGTCTTGGACTCTTGTTTGTGTTGGGTGTCCTATTTCCTGGCTCCCCCACCTTCTTCCCCATTCTTGGCGTATTTCCTTGTTTTGGTGAAGACCCTTCCCCCCCCAAAAAAGGGATAAGAATTAGCAACTTATTTATTATTGATTTCAAAACTGGAGTGTCTGTAAATGTGTTACTGTCACACTTCGACTGATGGTCTGGAGGAGGTGGGGGCTACAGATTCTAGGCTGGTAGTTGCGTTTTTAAAATTAAAAATTTATTTTATTTCTTATTTATTTATTTCTTATTCTATTCATTTATTTTAATTTCTAAAATTTATTTATGGAAATCGTTCTGAAGGGCCTTACTCGCCTGGCTTCTGGCCTTGCTCATTCCTGATTGCTACTTCGTGTGTGCCTGGCTTTCCTTCCAGAAGACACCAGAATCTTCCCACTTTTCCTAGAGTTCTGAAGTTTGAAGGTGATCTGCTTTGATGTGTTTTGTTTGTTGTTTGTTTAGTTTGTGGTGCTATGTGCATGGTGGGATTTTTCAGTAAGGAGACTGACTTATGGCCTTGTGTTCAGGGAAATTCTGTTTTATTTCTTTGATAATTTTCTTCATTTGAAGTGAAGGAAAGTTAGCTCTGGAACATGGTGGACGAATTCTGATTTTCTTACATTTTTTCTCATTTTCCAACCCCTTGTTTATGTGTTCTCCATTTAAAAAATGTTATTTCTTCAATTTTATTGTTCAACTTTTATAAAGAGGTCTTAAAAATTCACGCTATCGTTTTTATGTGTTGCTCTTTATATGACACCTTGATCTTGCTTTTGTGGATGCAATGACTCCTTTTTTCCCACTAAAAACATGAATTACAGATTTAAAAAAAGACGTCTTGTTCTCTACATCCTCTCTCGTTCCTTTATTCTGTTAATTTTCTTCTGTGTTTCTTCATCAAGACTTTCCTCGAGCATCTGCCAATTCCGAGTGCACTCGTGTTTAAGAGTGAGTGACCGGGGAGAAGGTGGCTGCAAACCCCGCGTGCGAGAGGCGTTTTTCATTCTTTATTTTGTGGTGGGGCTTCCCAGATGGTAACTGGCTGTGTTGTTGAGAAACCTGCGAATGTCATTATGTGCAACATCCAGTAGGACTGGTGTCCTTATAAGAAAGTAAATTAGAACACAGACGTGTCCAGAGGAAAAACCACGTGAAGACGCAGGGAGCAGGCGGTCATCAACAAGCCAGGGAGAGAGGCCTCCGAAGAAACCAACCCTGTCAACACCTTAACCTCTGTCTTCTAAATTCCAGGCCTGTGAGAAAACAAATTTCTGTTGTTTAAGTCACCTTGGCTGTGGTACTTTGTTACTGCAGCCCTAGCAAATGAATACACCTTCCCCAAGACTAGTGTTTCAAGTAGAACCCTCACTCTACAAATGGACACCCCATACCCAGACCACCCACGCCAGCCTCCTCACCTCTGGCCTGGCAGATTCCAGGAGGGGCAGAACGGAAAAAGAGCATGGGCTTTGGAGCCAGCAGGTGCACATCAGATTCCATCTAACTGTGGCACCTTGCACAAGTTCTCAACCTCTTTGAGTCCTGGTCATCCACAAAACTGGAGGCAATCAAGTCTCCCCAGAATTATGCAAATTAAATGAGCTAATATACGTAAAAAGATTTAATACACCTGAGGCCCAACCAATTTTATGTATTGTAGGGACATTTGCCATGATTTACAGCCTACACTGGTGTATTAGTCCGTTTTGTGTTGCTATAACAGAAATACCTGAGACTGGATCATTTATAAAGCAGAGAGTTTTTTTTGGCTTATGATTCTGGGACAGCTGCATCTGGCACGGGCCTCAGGCTGCTTCTACTCATGGTGGAAAGTGGCAGCAGCCGGCGGGTACAAGCAGATCACATGGCGAGAGGAAGCAAGAGAGAGAGAGAGGAGGTGTCAGGGTCTTTTTAAACAGCCAGTTCTTGCAGGAACTAATGGAGCGAGAACTCACTCATTAATCTCCCCTCCCCCAGGGAGAGCATTAATCCATTCGTGAGGGATCCGCCCCCATGACTCAATCAGTTTCCAACACTGCCACATTGGGGATCAAATTTCCACATGAGTTTTGGAGGGGACAGCACATCCAAACTCTATCATTCTGCCCCTGGCCCCTCAAAACTCATGTCCTTGTCACATACAAAATACAATCATCCCATCCCAACAGTCCCAAAAGTCTTAGCTTGCTCCAGCACCAACTTAAAAATCCAAAGTCTCATCTAAGACCAAAAGCAAAGTCCTTCCAGCTGTGAATCCGAAAAAAAAAAAAAAACCAACTTTATCTACTGCCAAGATACAATGGTGGAACAGGCATTGGGCACACATTCCCATTCCAAAAGGGAGGAATAGACCAGAATAAAGGAAATACAGGCCCCAAACCAGTCCGAAACCCAGCAGGGCAGACATTATGTCTTAAAGCTCCAAAATAATCTTCTTTGACTCTAAGTCCTGCATCTTGGGGACAATTGGGCATCTGGGCCCCCAAAGTATCAGGCAGCCAGCCTCACTGCTACAGCTCTGCCTGACACAGCCCAGTGAGCTGCACTGGTGCCTGTGGCTTTACCAGGCTGGTGTTGCAGGTTACCAGCAGCCTTACAGTTCTGGGATCCTGGCGGCAGCCTCACTGCCTTGGCTCTACTAGACATTTTCCTGGTGGGGGCTCTCTGTGGGGGCTCTGACCCCACTTTCCTGCTCGGCATGGCTCTAGTAGATGGCCTCTGTGGTGGCTCTGCCCCTGTGGCAGGTTTCTGTGTGGGTCCCCAAGCTTTTCTATACATCCTCTGGAATCTTGGTGGATCCTGCCATGCCTCCACTGCTCTTGTGTCCTGCCGGCCTGCAGACTTAACACAACGTGGACGCCACCGAGGTTTCGGGCCTCTACTCTTCAGGGCTGCTGAACGAACCACACTTGGGGCCACTCCAGCCAGAGCAGCTAGGATGCAGGGAACAGGATCCCGAGGGCAGATGCGCCCCAGGTCTGTCCTCTGGGACAACTCAGTCCTTCTAGGCCTCAGGGCCTGCGATGGGTGGGGCACCCTTCCAGAGTTCTCAAATACTGTTAGGGCATTTTTCTCTTTGTCTTGGCTATTAGCATCTGGCTGCCTCACTACCAAGATAATGTCTTTAGCAAACAGTTTATCTGCTTCACTCTTGCATTTTTCTCTGGCTCTCTGCTTCTCTACTGCATGGCCAGGCTGCAAATTTTCCAAATCTTTATGCTCAGCTTCCCTTTTAAATTCTGGCTTTCCATCACACCTTTGCCACCATAACTCAGAGTAGGCTGTCAAAAGCAACCATGCAGCCTCCTTAATGCTTTGCTGCTTAGAAATTTCTTCTGCCAGACATTCTGGTTCACAACTCTTAAGTCCCACCTTCCACAAGGTCCAAGAGCATGGACACAATGCAGCCAAGTTCCTTGCTATGGTGCAGCAAGGGTGATCTTTTGTCCAGTTCCCAATAAGTTCCTCATTTCTACCTAAGACCTCATCATCCACGTGGTCTTTACTGTCCACATTTCTATCAGCATTCTGGTCACAACCATTTAACCAATCTCCAAAATCTTCCAAACTTTCCATCATCTTTTTGCCTTCTTCTGAGTCCTCCAAACTCCTCCAACCTTTGCCTGACAGCCAGTTCCAAAGCTGTTTCCACATTTTCAAGTATCTGTTATAAGAAACACCCCACTCCTTGTACCAATTTTCTGTATTAGTCCATTTTGTGTTGCTATAACAGAATACCTGAGACTGGGTAATTTGCTCCTCTTCTTTCAACTCTGATTCCTTTGCTTCTTTGTTACCAAGCCCTCCGGGTTCTCCTCTCACCTCTCTGACCAGCTCCCCTCAATTTCTATCACAGGACTCCTCTTTCTTTCCCTTTTTCTTAATTCTTTCCCCCTTTAATCTTCTTATGGTACATCAGAGACTGCAAACCCAAAAGCCTACAGGAGCCAGGCATTTAACACGCAGATGTGAAGCCCATAGATAGAGACTGGAGATTGGGAGCTCATGGTTCCAATTCAGCTCTAGTTGACTTTTGCCAACCAAGAATGTCAGTCCAGTGATATCAATCCTCATTTTTAATGAGAAATCAATATACAGACATTTACATGAAATCTCCCAAACTTTAGACATTGATTACTAAAGAAAGTGAGCCAAGATACCGGGTACTGTTCAAGCTTTATTAAAGAAAGAAATCTGCTGGGCTGTGCTCAAAGTGGCAGGCAGCCCAGGGCTGCCCTGAAAATGGGGACAGCACCAGGTGTGGGGGTGGTGGAACTTTTTTGGTGTGTTGGCACCAAAAGCTGGGTGATGTAATTCCTGGGTGGGGATTGAGTTAGGTCATGGCGATGGACAGTTCTGTGCATGAGGAAATGCTGAAAGTTTAATTTTCTCCAAAACCATGAGGCTTCTTGTAAAAGAGAATGGGGGAATGGAGGGGAGGTGGTGGATGGTGCCATTTTGTCCTTGGGCTTGTCTAATGGCGCTGGTTATGTTGCAGATCTATTAATTACTAATTCAAATTTTGTTAAAATTTTGTCTTGGACCAAACAGAACACATGTTCTGGCCAAATGAATTGTGAAGGCTACAACTTCCCCCCTTTAGTGGATAATTTCCCAGGGTGATGACTTTGTCTACTCTCATATAACTACCACCTTTTACATCTCCCAAGTCTATGTCTCCATCCAAAACTCTTTAAAAAAAATTTTATTCAAATACCCATATTCCACTTAGATGTCTAGTTGGCATTTTAAAAACTGAACTCATCCTCTATGCACTCCCCCAGACCTGACCTACTCATTTGTTCTCTGTCTCAGTTAATAGCATCAATATCCTTTCCTGTCACCCAAGCCAGAAACCCAGGATCATCCCAGACTTTCTCTTCCTTATCCCACAGCCCAATCAATATTTATCACATCTGCCCATCACCTCCATCCTTATTCACCCTTGCCCTTGCTGAAGAAAGACTTCATCATCTTTCTTGAGGCAAGTCAGTCGATCTCTTTGCACTTCAGTTTTCTCACTTGTCAAATGAGTGGATTGAAGATTGTATTAGCTGATTCCTAATGCAATAGGAGGCTCCCATTCCCCCTGAGATGGGTTTCAGTCCACTCCCCTAGGACTCAAGCCCCACCTCTGAGTCCTAAGCTACAGTGGCCAGTTGCACCCATTTTTGGCATCAGCACATTGAGATTGAGACTATAGGGGGCAGACTTATGCAAATCCAGTGGCTGAGCATGCTCATTAGAGAGGGATTATATAGCCCTAATGGCTGAGCATGCTCAGTAAAGTGGTATTTATCCTTTGAACGACCTTCCACTAGAGGCACTAAAGAGCACCACATATTCTTGAATATGTTCAGTGAATGTGGTAGCATTTGACCAATGAGTATGCTCCAGAAGAGACCAGCTAAATGTGTACAGGACTAGGCTACATAACTGGGAACCACCCCCTTAATCAAATATTCATATGACTAGGATAAATATGTATAGATAGCAAAACTATAAAAGCTGTATCCTAGTAGAAGGTGAGGCTGCTGCTCACTCTCCTAGAGGCAGTGGGCACTGCACCTGAGGTGTGTATTGCTTTCTTTTTGTATCAAACTTGCCTTTGGCAAGCTGCTGTTCACTCTAGAGCCAGCCTGCACTTCGTGAATGTGTATCTCTTCCTTTTGTATTAAACTTGGCGTGGGCCCTGCTCAGTCTCCGGAGCTAGGCTGCACCCTTTCTGTGACATCTGTTATCTCTCATCTGCTACATCACACCTGCTCTCACTTTCTCCTGTGACTCTGCTCTTGAATTCTTTCCTGTGGTGCAGTCAAGAACCTGGGAAGAGGACAGGGTGGGTTGAGGCCAACTATCGGGCCTTCCCAGACCCTCTCTTCTGGTGTCACTAAGATCTAGTCCATTTATAAATTCTGTTCTATAAAACCTCCAAGCATATCAGGTAGTTCCATAGAATGTGGGGAAGTTTTTTTGTTTGTGTTTGTTTGTTTTTTCTG
The DNA here is from genome assembly GCF_000696425.1 of Galeopterus variegatus. Lineage (NCBI taxonomy): Eukaryota > Metazoa > Chordata > Mammalia > Dermoptera > Cynocephalidae > Galeopterus > Galeopterus variegatus. Next base: position 357,708 of record NW_007727627.1, read on the forward strand.
CCTGGCTACTGTAATGCCAAGGACCTCATGACCAGAAACTGGACTTTATAGAAATAATCAATATAAGATGAAATTAGCAGTGGCTGAAACTGGACACGATTTTGTTATAGAATAAAAACTGACTGAAATATGGGTGCTGACTGGTAATGTTGAAAACTGGAAAAATTGAGAAAAACAGACATGGTAAAATTTGTCATTTATTGAAAATTATGAAAAAAATCAAATCTTCTTGACAAGATTTAGATCTATAAAGTTTGAGCAGAAAAAATTTGGTCTTGGTTAATCAACCACCAAAGAAAGCTCATAATGTCAGAAACTAATGAGGGCTGGCTGCTTAGCTCAGTTGGTTACAGTGCGGTGCTGAAGTTCACATGTAAAAGAACTGGAACTGATTCTAGTGAAAATAATTTTAGTAAAGCAGAAAAAATGAGAAACAGTTTAACTGTAATGTAAAATTTATTGTGGTATTAAACTGGTATGATGAAATTTGCTCCAGAAAATACTTTCATTGATAAAAATCATTGATGTAAGTATAATTTTGATTTAAATGTTTATGTTCATATACACAAAATCAATACCTAACAGAATCAAAGAAGAGACAACATCCTGTATTTGTTCAATAACTCCTGAAAATCCTTAGATAATCTTCTATTTCTAAAACTCATATTTATGCGTAGTATTTATTCATGCCACAAGCAGAAGTATTTCTCTAAATTCTGGTAAAACTGGACGATGAATAGCCTGGTTTAGGATATGATTTTCATTGATGACTATTTTTGAAGTGTAAAAGGCTGTTACCCCCAAAATATGATGCTTTGACAGGCTGAAATAAAGAAGCAGCCTCAAGATCTGTCTGACCTCCCCCAACCCCCAATCCCTCAATTCTCTGTCACTCTCTGAAGCACAGGATAAAGCTGGTTCTCTTATCTGCCTAAAGTCTGGACCCACCCAGAAGAAGACAATTACCTCTGGTCCTCTGCCTGAGTTTTCTGTAACTTACATCACATGAAGGAAGATTGGCGTCTTTTAACACACTTGGCCTAACTTTTGTCACAGACAATTGTCTTATATTCCGGTCCCATTCAGGATTTTAAAGAAAATCATTTACCAGTCTTTGTTTGCTCTGTGGGCCAAATATACTTTGTCCCAGGCCATTGTATGTTCTCCAGGCCCATTACGTCCCCCTAAGAATCATTGACTCCTACACCCCCATCTCCCTATGGAGACGGGTATATAAGCTCTGTACCCTCAATGGAAAATTGGGACATTATTCTCTTGTGATTTCCTCCATGCTTTGCTTTCCCCCAGGACATTAAATAATAAAATTTGTTATGCCTTTTCTTCATATTTGATCTAAGTTTGTCAGTGATTTTTATTAATGAAACTTCAGGGGTGCAGTTTTCCTTTGGCCCCTACTATATTTTTCCCTCTGATATACCAGCTCCATGAAATCTGTTCATATCCCCCTGAGATTTCCTGCATTGGATTCAATTTCAAAAGAATTTGACTTGGCTCATCTGAACTAAGTCCAATAGAAGAGAGGATGACAGAGGCTGCTGGCTTTCTCTCAGTATCTAGTGTATTTTCTTCATGGTAATAGAATCCTCACATTTTAGGTAGTAGTTATTCGCATTTTAGCTGGATAGGTGGCCACTCAGAAGAGAGACGATTTTCCAGCCTCCCTTGCAGCTAGCTGTGGCCCTGTGACTATGTGTTGACTAATGGCTATAAGAAGTAAAATGGGCAAGTTGCGGCAACTGTTCTTAAAAATCAGATGGAATACAGGTTTATATTCTCTTCCCATCCTCCTTCCTGTTGATTGGAATGCAGACGTGTTGGCTACTTCTAGAGTAGCCATTTTGGATCATAATTCAACCTTCAGAGCCTTATGTGAATGCAGTAAGATAGGCGTCTGGGTCTCTGAGGACTTTGTGGGCTGAACCACCATATCAGCTCTGAACTACCTACTTGTGCAATTTAACCAAGAGAAATAAGCTACTCTTGCAAGTCACTTTATTTTGAGCCTGTTTCTTCCACTAAATTGAATTCTAACTGAAAGACTAGGAGTCAAAAGAAAAATACACAATAAAGGCATTTGCAGATTTCACACGGACACAAATAGCAAGAAGAAAGATCCTCTTGAAGGAAGTAGAGGCTCATTTCTGTAACCCCAAACCACAAGACCAGAAAACAAAGGCCTTTAAGAGATACATTGTCTGAAGGAAGTAACTCCTAAATTCAGTTTCTTAATAAAGCAAATATTTCACAATCTGTAGCCTCACTTGTTGTATCCTACCAAATATCCCCTCTTCCCCTTATCCTAACTTTGTGGAAGAAAATCCATTGACCTCAGAGAGGTAGGCCCCTTCTCCAGCCTAGTGGATGAATAGTTATAAATTGAAGGCAGTTATGGACTTCCAGTCTCCTCTGCCCTATATTCATGGGGCTTGTCTTACAGCTAAGGGTGACCATGTGACATGGTCTGGTTGGTGAGGTGGAAGGGGAGGGCTGCTATGGGATTCTGGGACAGATGTTTCCTCCTCATTGTTGTTGCTTGAGATGCCTTGTGGGGGAAACGATGTTCGGAGCACTGGCAGCCACCTTGTGAACAGGCAGTCAGCATGGGGGGTGAAGTCTCCCTGCATGGGGAGGAGACAGGAGGGCGACGAGTGAGCCTGAATCACTGTGGACATTGTCCAGCTGTGGACTGAGCCTCTGATATCTGCCCCCAGACTTCTTAGTACATAATCAATACTGCTTCTGGTTTAAGCCCATTAGCAAGGTTTTCCCATTGTTGATGTTTGCAATTATTTTGTTGTTGCTACTTCCAATTTTAAAAAGAGAGCAAGAATTCCACAAACTTTTCTGGAGATGTGCCTCTCCACTCTTTTCCATACCAAGCCTTGTCTTCTGTGCTGAGGGTGCTGCCTGCTGATGCGCCACTCTCCCTCCTGTTCTTCTCGCTTCTGTTGCTGCTCCCTCTTTCTTTTTCCAGTGTCCTGAACAAACCATTCTCCATGATTTTCTTTACTGTATACTGGATTTAAACTATCTTTCCAGTACCCTTTTGCATAGCTCTAATACTAGTCCAGTTTTTGGTGTGCCATTCCTATACATAGGCTGAACTGTAAAAAGTTCAGAGAAAGGAAAGGGATCTTTGTGTTCAGTAGAAAATGTAATTGTGCCTTGGCTTGTTACATAGGCCCCAGGATTTCTGCGTATGAGTGGTCCATTAAATCCCCACCCACTAAAGGGAAAAACAAAATTCTTCCTGACTCTGTCACTGGCCCCAGCAACTCACTCAATTTCTCTGAACTTGCATTTGGCTCATTTGTACATTGAGAGAAGGTCACTAAATGACTTTCTGGTTTTTTTTTTTTTTTAAATGTCATACTTCTACTCTTTTAACCACCCCTGGATACAAAATGCATAAGCATTTAAGCTCTTAGCAGGATTTCCTTAAGAATAAAGAAATTAGTCCAAAGCCTGCCTTCCATGCTGTGGCCCATTTAATGTCTCCATAGTCTACCCACACATCACACCAAGGGAGTGAGCATGTTAAAACCTAGCTTGAGTTTGCATGTCATTATCTCCTAAAATGAGAGCTGTGGCAAAAAAAAAAAAAATTCTAAAACTCACTGCGGGTTGATGAGAGAGGTGGGATGAACATGTCGAAATATAAATGTAGGAATTGAAATACTTGCAAGTTTCTAGGAGGAAAGTCCCGCTAGAGCAGGATAGGTGCTAAACGAAAGTTGAATATGATGACTGGTATACAGTCATGAGCTACAAGTCACCTCATTGGCTTGGTCAATATGGGTTGGAGAGATTACTGCAGATTTCATACATAGCCCCATCACAGTTTGGGCTACAGGCCGGCCAGTTAGCTCAGTTGGTTAGAGCTTGGCTTTATAACACCCAGGTCAAGGGCTCATATCCCTGAACCAGCCAGCCACCAAAATAAAGTAGGGCTCCCATGAAAAATGGAACATCCTAATTCTTTTCAGTTGGTTAGAGCACAGCCTTATAACACCAAGGTCACAGGTTTGGATCCCCGACCAGCCAGCCAAAAAAAGAAAAATAAATAAAATATAGCGGCAGTTTGGACTATAGGCCCTATCCCTGTGGAGAGTGCTGGTGGCTGATGCCAGAAGTAAACAGGAGGAGAATCTGGCTCAAGGGACCAAGTGATTTCCAAGGGGACTGAGACTGAAAATGATGTGCCTTTTACTTTTAAGTTTTTTGTTTGGTTGGCTGCTGGCTGGTACGAGGATCCAAACTCTTGACCTTGGTGTTGTCAGCACCATACTCTACCAACTGAGCTAACCGGCCAGCCTGCTTTTTACTTTTAAAAAGTAAAAACTAAGAGGCACAAGGAGAAATCATGTGATTGTTGCCAGAGAGGATGGGATCTGGTGATTTCTAGAAATAAAGACAGTGCCTGACTGTTGGGAAAATAGGATAATTTAATCAGGACCCCCTTGCCTGCCAGTCCAGTTGGGGGTGGTGCGGCATGTTCTTTGTCAGCCAATTGTGTAGGGGGTGGAGTTAATGCGCATGCATGGCACTGTGAGTGTGGCTGGCATCTGCCTCAGGTGTCCGCCACACATGGCCATGCTCTCAAACCTATGGCTCCAAGGACCTGTTTGCTGGTTACCTAGCTCATAGACCTGCATGTGAGGGGTCTGGGGACCCAGCCTGGCGTGTGAAGGGTTTGTGACTCAGTCTGGACAATGGGCTTGAGTGGTCTGTGAGCTCCAGACCCAGCCCTAGCTCGACAATTGGCCCAGTTGGCAAGATTACGGGCAAGTAAAAGAGCTCAACAATGACATTCATGATGAAATATTCATTTATGCTGGGAAGGAGGCAACAACATTTTTCAAAGGATTCCAATGAACGTAAATACTAAAGTGGCTCGGCTGCAGATGGCACAGAACCTCTTGCTTCCAGAAAAGAGAATCCAGTCGCTCTACCCCGTCTCTGTTCTCTTTTCTTCTCTAACACTAGTGAGCTTTGTGGAAGCCATTCAGTGGGAATGGGGGTGTGTGAGACTTAGTGTTAATATTTTCCTGCTAATTAAATGTGTGTCATACATACACTCACAGTCATGTTTTTTCTCTCAGCACATTGACTGAGTGCTGCCACGTATCGGGTACATTTCTGTGCTCTGGAGAGACAAAGATGGAAAAGTATGTCCCTAACATCAAAGAACTTTTTACCGTACAGAAAAAAGTGGGTTATTATATGAGAGGTCAGAGCTGCAGACTTGTGTCCTATAGGAGTACCAAATAGCAAAGCCAGATGGCAAGAGAAGACAAACCAAGAGGTGGGATGCAGTTGGGGAGGGCAGGTGGATGCTGAGAAACCAAGAGAGCTGAAGACACGGCGGAGTGGAAGAGATCAGAGGGAGGTGACCTGGGCTAATCTTTCAGTGGCAGAATGGGAGAGATCGTGTGGATTTGTTAACCTGGGACTGACGTGGGGCAGCTGTGCCCAACACCTGGTACCGACGGGCCTCTTGAAAGTGCTCAGTATATATTTATTTATTTATTGAGGGCTGGCTGGTGAGCTCAGTTGTTTAGAACGTGGTGTTATAACACCAAAGTCAAGGATTCGGATCCCCAAACTGGCCAGCCATCAGACAAAAAAAAAAAAAAAAAGAACTATTTATTGAAGGAGTGGGTGAATGAAAGGTAAGACTCCTGTATGACTTTTGTTCCCACATTGTTTTGGGGAGGTGGGAAAGTGGACACACGAAAAGACAAACGTTCCCCATTCGTAGGACTGAGGGGAAGCTTATTCTATCTGCACAATATATTTCACCCAAGCACCAACGCAGTGGCACAGCTTTAGAAACCCTGGCAAAGTTCCCTCTGGTGGGGCCCCCTCACCAGGGACAGAGTCCCAGCAACTCAAGCAATCACCCTGGAGGAGGACTCCTTTTATCTGACAGTTTTGCGCAGATGAAAGCATATGGTGCTGACCGCCAGTGACAGTGTTAGAAACAGGTAAAACTGGCATCCATTTGTTCACCAAAAGCCCAATGATTTCACAAGCAGTAGCAATTTGTCCCAGCCCAGAGAGATATTACTCCTAACAGCCTGTGGGATTCACCTTGACGGAAGGCCTCTCAAAAGGCACTAAACTTTTTCGATTCCATCACTGCCAGTAACAACAATGTTTTAAAGACTTTGATTTTAATACCTACTTAAAATGTTGGAGTGAGCAGGACTAAAGCCATGTTGGATCTTAAAACTGCCCGGGCTATAGGAAATGTAAAAAGAGACAGCTTTCCCTTAGCATGCATTTTTCTGAGTTCCCTCTTTCCCATGGTTATTCAATATTCTGAACCTTGGTTACGGGGCAAGGTGACATTGTTTACATAAATATAAAGTTGTTGTGCACTCAGCCTGGAGCTGCAGACTTGCAATGAAGACACGTCCTATCCAGACCCTGAGAAATCCAGAATGATATCAATAAAGCTGTGCTGATTCTTTCCCTCTGTACTAGTACATTTCTGTTGCTTTTAACAAAATACGTGGAACTGTGTAATTTATAAAGAAAATAAAATTTATTGCTTACAGTTTTGGAGGCTGGGAAGTCCATGGTCCAGGGAACACATCTAGTGAGGGTCTTGGTGGTGGTGACAGTGACGGCAGGTATCACATTGCAAAATGGCTGAGCAGAAAGAGCAGAGACCAACCTCCTCATTCACCCTCATTTTAAATCCCTCCAAACCACGCCCCTGACCACCATTGTCAATCCATTCACTACAGCAGGGTCCTGCAATCTAATCACCTCTTCAAAGCCCCAACTTTTAATTACCTTAATAGGATTTCCCACCCTCAACAGTTACAGAGGGGATTAAGCTTCTAATATATGAAATTTGGGGGACACAATTCAATCAATCCACAGCACCCTCCAACAGAACCCTAAGGTAACATCAAGGATGGAAACAGAAACCAGATGGAGTCTTGGTGAGACTTTGCACCTGGCTCCTTGCACAGAGCCCCCTCAGTTCACATCTCCCTCCCTCCTACTTTTGACTTCCCACATTCCGTTCCTTCATCCCCCTGTTTAAAATCCCCTCAGTAAACCTGAGTCTTTGAGATGATTCAGTCTGGCCAGTCTCATTTATGCTTACCAGAGAGATGGGTCAGCCGAGCATCTCTCTTCAGGTCACCAGGTCATACCACTATTCCAAATAAAAGCCGGCTTCCATTTCCACCAACATTTGACCTTGTGGTTGTTTGTTTTTGTTTGGGGGCAGGCAGTCGGATGGGTTTGGTAACAGATTTTGGGGAGCCTCAGCCAGGAGCTGAATGCCCTAGGGTAACAGATTTTGGCAAGCCAAGCCAGGGATTTTCTTTGGGGCAGGCAGCCAGACTTGGGCCAGGTAATGAAAATACAAACACTTTCATCCAAGGATTGATAAACACTAATCTCTTATCTCCTGACAAATGGTGACCACTGGCTTGTATTAGTTAGAACTCTGGTTTCAAGTATCATGTGAGTTGAAAATGGGAATCTGTTATAAAAATGCAGACCTAAAGACTGGGTCTGAGGAGCCATGGGAAGCCTGCAGAACCCTCACTTCTGCTTCCCTTCTGTTATTTTCAGGCATTTCTTCTTTCTCTGAGTCTCCAGCCATCCAATGGGCAAACATGGCCATCTCAGAATACCCAGCTGTACATCTCCTCCTTTTGAGAGATACCAGATCTCTTTATTACAATTCCAAATCACTGAGAGAAGGAATAGGATTAAGACCATTTTAAGTAAAGTGTCCACCCTTAATCCAGTCAGCTGTGGCTGGGAGGCAGGTCACATACGTTAAATAAAAATTATTATTGTTTTGGGGGCCGGCCCGGTGGCGCACTGGATAGTGCGCCGCTTGGGAAGCGCGGTGGCAATCCTGCTCGAGGGTTCGGATCCCACATACAGACCGGTTCCCGCTCACTGGCTGAGCGAGGCATGGGGGCGACGCTGAGGGTTGCAATCCCGTTGCCGGTCCCCGGCCCGGTGCGGGGGCAACACTGAGGGTTGCGATCCGTTGCCGGTCACGGAAAAAGACAAAAAAAAAAAAAATTATTGTTTTGGACTAAGTTCCTGTCCTAGGCTCCAAAAAAATCAAAATGGAGCTGCCCCTGCTAAGTTGCACCTCATTTAGGCTGTGGTCTACCCTTCTGAGAAGTCAGGAGAAAGAGATAACAGCCAATTTCCCAAACAAGCCCATTTAAATCTTTAACAGGCGTGACAATGAAGTTCCCCGTGCTTTAATCCTCACACAGAAGAGACAGCCTGAAGTGATCTGATGTTAAGTAATCAGCT
>NW_007727627.1:366712-390373 GCF_000696425.1 Galeopterus variegatus
TGAGGGTTGCGATCCCGTTGCCGGTCCCCGGTCCAGTACAGGGGCAACACTGAGGGTTGCGATCCGTTGCCGGTCACGGAAAAAGACAAAAAAAAAATTATTATTGTTTTGGACTAAGTTCCTGTCCTAGGCTCCAAAAAAATCAAAATGGAGCTGCCCCTGCTAAGTTGCACCTCATTTAGGCTGTGGTCTACCCTTCTGAGAAGTCAGGAGAAAGAGATAACAGCCAATTTCCCAAACAAGCCCATTTAAATCTTTAACAGGCGTGACAATGAAGTTCCCCGTGCTTTAATCCTCACACAGAAGAGACAGCCTGAAGTGATCTGATGTTAAGTAATCAGCTATTTTCCTACTGTTCTGTCTCCCGGCTCCCTCCTTACAAGGAAGGTAACTTTGAAATAACCAATACACTTTTGGTCTAGTTTCTGCTTTCTTCAGCCTTTTCTGTCTACAAAGCCTTTGTTATATGTAGTAAACTTTGGAGCACTTCTCTGACTCTGTCAATGGTGTTTCTGGGTCAGTCCTCATTTTTGGCTCCCAATAAACTTTACAAAATTATTTCTGCCCCGACAGCCTTAATTTCAATAGACATATGACACAATTTTGGCTACTGAGTACTCTTCTTTGGAAGGGAGTGGGGGCAGGGGTGATTCCCAAGTTTGATATTTTATTGCCAAAAGTGCAAAAATAGCCCATCCAGTAGATAAAGCAAATTCCCATGCTAATTATGTGAAATTTCTGGGTAATTGGTGGCATATCACATGGCACTGTAAGAATGTTGGCTCGCAGAGAGGACAAAGATGAATCTTGGCAGCTCCACAGTATTGCTGCTTCCTACCCTCTCCTGCATTCCTGAAAAAAGCTGAATTAAAAATCTGCAGATTACCAGATGAGATGCCGAGTTAAAGCCTGCACATCCTCAGGCGTATGCAGTGGCAGCATTTGGTGTAAGAATGACTATGCAAAACAGCTCCAGGGAGGGCTCCTGTGCTGAGCCCTGTTTTACTACTGTTCCCAGAAAACCAATGTGATTGATTACCTCATGGAGATCCATCAAGATTACAGAGTCTGGGTTATCTGTATGCTCTTTCTCAAGAACATCAGTCTCTTTTAAGTCATTAAAACCTAATTTGAGGAGAAAACATTTTTTATTCGCAAGAACTGAAAGGACTGAATCAGTTGAGGCGAATCATAACCATTCTCTCTTTCTATATTTTAGGCTTTTTAGAGGAAAGAGCTCCAGGATAAAGTGGCATGTCAGACAACATGAACATTTGTCAACATTCTGATCATCAGTGTTTATATGTTTTTAAAAATCACGTAGCTCATTATTGCCAACTGAGAGCAGGAGGCTTGCCACAAAGTCACAATGCAGAGGCTCTTGAGAAATTCTTTTGAACACAGAAAAAGCCATTAGTGTGTGTCTCCATAATGTCTCCCGTTCTCCATCAGTGTTTCTGGGTTTTGTTCAGAGAACCTGTTAGCACAGCTCTCTATATCCTTCTGGATGAATTAAAAGAAGGGCAGACATTACTATGTGATTTCATTGGTTGAAAGGTACTCAGAACGGCCCGTGGCCAAAGCAGCCAGTGACTATGACATTCTTCATTGAGGGGACATGTAGTAATGTCTTCTGATGATAATACATATGTAAGAAGAATTTCAAGCATTAAACAACGTTTTCTTACATTAATAATGAATGTATAAGAATAAGATTATGGGGCCGGCCCATGGCTCACTCAGGAGAGTGCGGTGCTGATAACACCAAGGCCACGGGTTCGGATCCCATATAGGGATGGCCGGTTCGCTCACTGGCTGAGCGTGGTGCTGACAACACCAAGTCGAGGGTTAAGATCCCCTTACCGGTCATCTTAAAAAAAAAAAAAAAAAGAATAAGATTATGGAACCAACTTTTGATGCGATAATTATGGCAGAATATTAATTTGTGGTTTGTTCTTAGTGCTGTATGAGTAAATAAGGAGGAGTCTTTTTCCCCATCCCAAGAAGTCTCTATGCTCTGCATTTTTGCTCCCTATCCTTGGAGTGGCTTTTGTGTTGGATACTTTAAATATAAGGCACCTGGAAATCAGTTCCTACTGTTACCAAACTCAGGTCTGGCTGCCCGTCCCCTTGAGAAGGAAAGAAAAAAAGACGCAGAAGTTGAGTGGTCAGTGTAGAGCTAGGGCTGGGTCTGGAGCTCACAGACCCCTCAAGCCCATTCACAAACCCTTCACACTCGGGTCTGTGAGCTAGGTAACTGGCAAAAAGGTCCTTGGAGCCGTGGTTGAAGAAGGAATAGTCTTTATTTAGCACGCACAACACTATGAGCCAAACGGTCCACAGAGAAACTCAGAAACTCAACTGCTACTGGCAAAGTCCAAAGAAAAACTGAATTGAGCAGCTGCCGGCAGAGTAAACATGCACTATTTTTAGAGGCAAGCTCTCTGCCCCCAGCTCTGCTTCACAAACTGAAGAACACACAATAGCAATTAACTAAAAGGATACATGGGTGCACATGCACACTCACTCCACCCACACACAACTTGTTTATAAGAAATGTTGGGGGAGCCTGACTAAATTATCTTATTTTCCCTGCAGTTGGTGTTACAAAAGCAGATGTATTCAGCTGAAGGAGATGGTAGGCTGTCCCATCTCAAAGATTTAGATTTACTGAGGAGTTTTTAAAGGTGAGGCTGAGGGAATGGAATGTGGGAGGTGAAAAGCAGGAGAGAAGGAGACTACGTGGGGTCCGTGTCTGTGAGTCAGGTACAAGGTCTTGCCAAGACCTCATCTGGTTTCTGTTCTCATCTTTGCTGTTATCTCAGTACGCTGCAAGACTTTGATTTGCTCCGTAGTAGAATCAACTCTTCTGCAAAGTCTTTTGCATAGTTTTGCTTCCCAGAGCTCTGGTGCACTTGGCTGGCGCCCAAGGTCAGCTTCCAGTCACTTGGCCTTGATCATTTCTCAAAACTCTACAAGTCTCAAAGAAAGAACTGTTAGCTTTGCAAAGTATTGATTAGCTTCTCAGCCTTGTTTTCCTATTTAGCAAACAAGATAAGAAAGTCAGGGTGTGGGAAGAAAGAGTGGAGAAAGAAAAAACTGTCCTTTTTAAAACCCCACCGCCCAACCCCCAACTCCCTGCCGCAGCCCAGGTGGTTTTAGGTCCCAGCATGGCTTCAGTCCCACTCAATCCAACACTCCCATCCAGGAAGGATCATGGGTGATGAAGGGTGAGAGTGGGAGCAGGCATAGCTGGCCTACGCAGGGAGAAGAGTAGATACCTTATCCTACAGCGGGATGATCCTGATAGGTTTGAACATAACCAGCACCATTTTGGGCAAGGCCAAGCACAAAGTGGCTGCCAGCCCCACCCCTTTTCCTTATGAGAAGCCTCGTGTCTTCTGTGAAATAGAAATCCTTCTGGCCTCTGCACGGTGCAATTTTCCACCTGGTTGCATCAGCCAGGTGGAGCTTCTGCTCTAGCGTAATGCTCCTCCTGTATTGCATCAGCCAGCCCTGGCGCCCTACAGCCTATATAAGCTCTCCCACCCTGATGCCTCATGCTGCTCTCCATCTTGAGTGCAGCCCGGCAGATTCCTCATGTTCAATAAAGATTGATTGGTGCCTGGCATTTTGGCTCACTTTCTTTTAGATCCCAGTGGTGGAAGGTCAGTTTAGCCTGTGGAAGTGAGAGCTAAGGAGCCAAGGAGGAACAGCATGTGCAAAGATCCTGTGGCAGACGAATTCATGGTTCACACAAGTTGCTTACAGAAGAGAGAAGGAGCAGAGCAGGAAAGAGTGTGAGCACTAGAGGAGGGGCAGGCTTTACAGGTCTGTGCCTTATGTGAAAGATGTTAGTCTTTTTCCTGAAAGCAATGAGTTTTAAGCAGGGGAGTGAGGCAATTAGAGTTGCCTTATAGGCATTTTATCTTTATAAATTATAAACAGCTACCCTATACAGCAGTTCTATAAGGTAGGTTCAATGGCAGCCTCATGGAGATAGACTGGGAGAAGTTTAACAACCCTGTGATCTCCATCAGCCACCCCAAATAAGCATACATCCTTATAAGACAAAAAGAACAATTTGCTTACTGTGGAAATGCAGCTTCCAGACAAGCTCTCCTTCCTAACACCCCTGGATCCAGAGCAGCCACTGGGTATGGACTATTGTTATTATTCTACCAAATAACGAAATCAGGTCTTAGAGAGATTAACTAACTTGTCCAAGACCAAACAGCTAGTGAGCTTCAGAGTGAGGACGCAAGCTCTCCTTCCTAACACCCCTGGATCCAGAGCAGCCACTGGGTATGAACTATTGTTATTATTCTACCAAATAACGAAATCAAGTCTTAGAGAGATTAACTAACTTGTCCAAGACCAAACAGCTAGTGAGCTTCAGAGTGAGGACTTGAACCGAGATCTGCCTGACTAGAGTCAGGGTCAAGGGGCAGATGCAGTTATTGCCCTACGCACAGCCCTTGGCCCACCCAAGAGGTCACCTGCAGGCAGTCTCCTGGCATACCTGCAAGCTTCTTCCTTTTCTCTGCATAAGGACCTTCTCTGGCTGCTGGGCATGTGTTTTGCCTGTGCACAGATTAACCTCATAGAAGTGACACCCAGCCAGTGAGGACAGGAGTTGGGAAACAGAGCCCAATGTCCTTGCCCTTCAATCAAATGATTCTGAAGTATGTTCCCCAAAATCTTTCAGGGGGTCCATAGCAGCATGGAAGCTCAGTTGCCCACAGAGGTAGCCTGATCATTAACTTACCCTTTATTGGCTGTTCTACCTTCCCTATCTCTCCCCTAGTGCTTCCTGGGATCAACTGCTATATAAATTACTCACACCTAAATTCTTGTCTCAAGGTCTGCTTTTGGGGGAATCCAAACAAAAGCCAGCTCTTAGCCAATACATTTTACTGCCTCTCTTAATAATTGGAGAATTTCCAAAAAATTCCCTTATTAGCAGATCAACTTAATGAGCATCTAGTGGGTACCTGGCCCCGTACCAGTAGGTACAAAGGAGCCACTGTGACACCTATTTGGCCCATTACTTTGGATAGAAGGTGACAGATCCAAAAAGGGAAATGAGAATAAAGGACAGAGAAAGAAGGCAATTTTGCATAAAGTTGGCCCTGTGCAGGGGTATGATAGAACAATAGCAGTCATTTCTTAATATATTACTCTTCCCTGTGATTCCAGGATATTAAATGTCTCCATCAGGGAAAATAATGTCATGTCCTTAAGAATTAATAATACACACTTTTGGATGACATTACCCTATTAATTCTAGTTCTATCTTAGTTGAACACAAATGCTGTTCAGTGTTTGGATGATTTATCAAGATATGAAGTAAAGCTTGCCAAATCTTTAGCTACAGTCATAAATAATTTCAACATCTTTCATTTCACATGTTCAGTTTAAAAGGCCATAATATTGGCAAACTTATCATGGGTAGATTTTATGCCTCAAATTGTATTTCGAGCATGAACTCTAGTCTTTAAAAGTGGCATACATTTTGTGGCTTTTTAAAAAAATGTGGGTCCAATGACATGACATAGAATCCTACCTGAATCCTTTATAAGGTTTGCAAACCTACTTAGCTCTTCTAGACACAGTGAGGGTGGCTTCAGCCATCCTAAGAGAATGCCAGATGGCTTGGCTTGAGCCATGCCAACTTCCAGAAAGAAGTAGAGTTTTCCTCACAGTTGATTAAAGGCACTTTGACTATTCCAGTCTTGGATTTTCACTGATTTCTGAGCCTTGTTAACATAAGCCCCATAGTTTTAATTAGAATAATATTTGTGTAATCCTTTCTGTGTATGAACACACAGAGCTTTAGACCTTCTCAGCACATTGTCACCATTCCTAGTGTGCTGAGGTACTAGGGTTCTGAGGTGACACGCAAGCTGAAGAGTTCAATTCACCAGAATTCTCAGGATGTAGGGCAGGTCTTTTGAGGCAACCAGAAGTGAAGGGAAACTGTTGTCATCTCAAATTATCGCCAAATACCAATTCTAAGACAGTCTTTGGAATGTGTAGTATCCCATAAAGGTCCAGATCACCTGTGATCACACTCAGGAGACTTTTCTGGAATGACTTTATACTGCAGCAAACCTGAGGATAAACTAGATATTCTGGGTTCATGACAAAGGCATAGCAAGAAAGGTGTTGTGGGACAAGATGCACAAAATCAATGGTTCTGAACCAGTCTATCCAACCTCTCCTAGGAAATCCTAATCATTGGAGACAAGAGGAGGTGGTAGGAAAGAAGGAAAGAAAAGAGAGGGACAATTCATGGAGATGTTTTAGAGGTAGGAGCAATGAATGATTGCAAGAAAGAACTTTCTCTTGACATCATATCCTCCCATCAAGTCCAGTAGTATTTGCTCTATATATCTCAGTGCTACAGAGTTGGGTGCATATATATATTTAGAATTGCTATAACCTCTTGTTGAATTGATCTCCTTATCATTATATAATGACCTTTTTATTTCTTTTTTACTTTCCTTGGCCCGAAGTTTATTTTATCTGATATAAGTATAGGTACTCCTGCTCTTTTTTGATTTCCACTCGCATGAAATATCTTTTTCCATGCCTTCACTTTCAATCAATGTGATTTGCCCTTAGAGGCAAAGTGAGTTTCTTGCAGGCAGCACATTGTTGGTTCTTGTTTTATAATTCATTTAGCCACTCTGTGTCTTTTAGTTAAGGAATTTAATTCATTTATATTTATGATTATTATCAATATATAGGGACTTGTTACTGCCATCTGGTTGTTTTACAGATGCTTTTTTCCTTTTTTCTAGTCTTACTGTTTTCTTTGTGATTAAGTGGTTTTCTCTGGTAGTATTTGATTTCTTGCTATTTATTTTTAGTATGTCTATTATAGGGTTTTGTGTTATGGTTACTATGTTATTTATTTTCAGTATGTCTATTATAGGTTTTAGTGTTATGGTTATGCTTATTATTTAAGCTAATAACAATTTAGCTTTGATCACTAAGAAAAAGGGAAAAAAATCAAAGTCAACTCTACACTTTGACATTAATCCCCTCACTTTTTGACTATTTGGTTGTTCAGGTGACATCTTTCAATATTGCCTATCTCTTGTTGAATTTGTTATCTTTTGGGGATTGTCCTTTAGTCTTCATAGTAAGGATGTAAGTGATTTATTCACCACCCTTACAATGTTGGAGTATTCTGAGAATATCTGTGTATACACTTTATTAGTGGGTTTTGTACCTTCATGTGTTTTCTTGCTACACTTTAGCAACATCTTCTTTCAGCCTGAAGGGCTCCCTTTAGAACTGTAAAGAGGTCTAGTGTTGATGAATTCCCTTAGCTTTTGTTTGTCTGGGAAAGACTTTATTTCTGTCTGGGAAAGACTATTTCTCAAATATCCCACAAATGAATGAATGAATTAATTAATGGATGGATGGATGGATGGATGGATGGATGGATGGATGGATGGATGGATGGATGGATGGATGGATGGATGGATGGATGGATGGATGGATGGATGGATGGATGGATGGATGGATGGATGGATGGATGGATGGATGGATGGATGGATGGATGGATGGATGGATGGATGGATGGATGGATGGATGGATGGATGGATGGATGGATGGATGGATGGATGGATGGATGGATGGATGGATGGATGGATGGATGGATGGATGGATGGATGGATGGATGGATGGATGGATGGATGGATGGATGGATGGATGGATGGATGGATGGATGGATGGATGGATGGATGGATGGATGGATGGATGGATGGATGGATGGATGGATGGATGGATGAATGAATGAATAAATAAATAAATACATTTATTTTATTTTAATTTTTTTTTTTTTGGTGGCTGGCTGGTAAAAGGATCTAAATCCTTGAGCTTTGTGTTATAAGCACCATGCTGTAACCAAGTGAGTTAACTGCCCAACCCCTCTCTTTTGTATTTGAAGTTTAGTTTTGCTGGATGCAGATTTCTTGGTGGACAGTCTATTTCCTTCAGCATTTTGAATATATTGTCCCATTTTGTCCTAGCCTATAGGGTTCCTACTAAGAAATCCACTGAAAGCCTTATTGGAGCTCTATTGAATGTCATGTGTTTCTTTACTTTTGCTTTCAGTATTCTGTGTCTCTGTCTTTTGATAATTTGATTATGATGTGCTTTGGGGTGTTCCTCTGTGGATTTAATTTGACTGGTGACCCTGAGCTTCCTGTACCTGGATGCTGTCATGTTTCTTCATACTTGGGAAATTTTCAGCCATTATTTCCTTAAATGTGCTTTCTAGGTCTCTTCCTTTTTTGCCTCCTTCAGGTATACCAGTTTTGTGGAGGACATTTCACTTGAACGAGTCCCATAATTGCTGCAATTCTGTTTCATTTTTTCTTATTCTTTTTTTCTTTTTGCTCCTCTGATTGGATAATTTTGTATGTTCTGTCTTCGATCTCACTGACTCTTCTGTTTGATCAATTCTGCTGTTGAAACTTTCTTTTGAGATTTTCAGTTCAGATAACATATTCTTTATTTATAGAATTTCTATTTGGTTACTTTTAATTGTATTTCTTTGTCAAGTTATTGTTCTGTTGGAGTGTTTTCTAAATATCATTTAATTTTCTATCTGTATTTTCTTGTGACTCCCTGAACATCTTTAAGAGGATTATTCTGAATTCTCTGTCAGACATTTCATAAGTCTGCTGTTCTTCTGTGTTTATTTCTGATGCTTTCTTGTTTTCTGTTGGTGGTGTTGTATTTCTCTGTTCTTTCTTGATCTTTGTGACTGTAGATCAATGTCTGGGCACTTTAAGAAATGGCTACCTCTTCCAAGTTTTATAGGTGTTCTTTGGTGGTGTTAGACTTTTAATGCTCAATATCAGAACTTTTTCTCAGTTCTGTAATTTTTTTCCATCTTGTGATGGATTAATAGCAACTACCACCACTTAAGCATACTCTGGAACTAATTTACTGTCCTCTGGTTAAATTCCCAGATTGGAGGAAACTTCTTGAGGGGACTAGAACTTGAACTCTGTGCCTGAGCTGAATTACTGCCTTACTGTTGTTTCTCAGGCTGGGGAAAACTTTTTGTGTGGGCCAGATTTCACTTATCAGCCTTTTAGTCACTTGCAGATTATGTAGGGTCACCACAGATGCAACTGTGTTGTGCGAAAATTCCAGCTTGGGACTGAGTCTTTTCCACAAATTGCACCCCCTGCAGTTCTATCACACTGACCAGTGTGATAGATCTATATGGCATTATATGGCACCCCTGCCAGTTGTAAGGCAGATCAGGGGACTATGCTTTTCCCCTATGCACCCCTGGGGGATCAGCCCCTCGCCCCACCACTGCAAATGTTTCTCATGGGGTGGGCCTTGCATGAGTCCCCTGCAAAGGCATGCCGGCCTCTGGGTGAAGTCTTCCTCCTGTTGGCTGGGACCACTTTTACCCATGTAGGTGCTGGGGAAGCTTGTGAGCAGCTTTGCTGGCCTGGTAATAAGATGGTGTATTAGGAGCAGCAGTCCCAGCACCCTCTTCTCTGCAGATTCCAGGTAGCTTCATGCAAAGGGCACTTCTGTGGCTTGGCCATCTCCAGGTAGCTCCTCTGTGTGCTATGCCATGCTGGCCTGGGGAATGGCTGGTGCTTAGTCTGATCGGGATGGCACGTCCTCCCGCTTGCCTCAGCTTCCCACACCTTCAGAGACTCGGCAGTTCTCTCCACCTCTTCTTCAAAGTTCCAATGACTACAGAACAGCAGTTTTTGTGTGTTAATAGTTGTAAGTTGATCTACTGTGGGGGGAATGATGCTGCGATTGTCTATTCTGCCATCTTGGAGATGTCACTCTCCTAGTCTGGCTTTTTTGATAGCATAATTATTTTGAGATTCATCCATGTTGTAGGGTGTACCAATAGTTCATTCCTTTTTATTGCAAACTAGAATTCCATTGTTTATCTATTCGCCTATTAATGGACATTTGGGTTGTTTACCATTTTTGGCTATCACAAGTAAAGCTGATAAAAACATTTACGTATAAGTATTTGTGTGAACATATACTTTATTTCTCTTAGGTAAGTACCTAGGAATGGAATGGCTGAATTATACGTTTAACTTTTTAAGAAACTACCAAACTGTTTTCCAAAGGGGTTGTATCATTTTAAATGCCCACCGACACTGTGTAAGAGTTCCAGTTCCTCCACATCTTTACCAACATGTGGTATGATCAGTCTTTTAAATGTTAGCCATTTTAATAAGTGCGTAGTGGTATTGTATTGTGGTTTTAATTCACATGTCCCTAGTGACTAATGATCTCTAGATAATTAAATCAACTAAATATAGAAAATAGTCCTTTAATTAATTAATCAACTAATCTGTTAGAGTTATAAATACCACATAGCCCCAAGGATAGGGCTGCCAGATTTAGCAAATAAAAATAAATCCCATGAAATATTTGATACAAACTTATACTAAAAAAAAAAATTATTGTTTTTTTGAAATTCAAATTTAACTTGGCAGCCTATATTTTATCCAGCAATTCTACTCAAGAAATACTAGGATTCATGCAGATTGCTAGAATGGAGCATAATGGGGGTGGGAGGTGGAGATTTTTCCCAATATTGATCTCAAGATATTTCTGGAGTGAGACCCTGATGTCTTAG
The DNA here is from genome assembly GCF_000696425.1 of Galeopterus variegatus. NCBI lineage: Eukaryota > Metazoa > Chordata > Mammalia > Dermoptera > Cynocephalidae > Galeopterus > Galeopterus variegatus. Next base: position 377,370 of record NW_007727627.1, read on the forward strand.
TACGTTATTTTCTTTGTTCGTTCCAGTCCTCTGAATCTGCCATAAACAGTTTTAGCAAATGGCTTTAAAATAGAAAGTGGTCAAGTCGTAATTCTGGAACATGAATGTGGCTCCCAGGAAGATAATGAACAGTTTCTGAGGGCTAAAAAACAGAGTGGTCAGAAATGGAGCAATCATGCATTTCTGTTACTCTTTTTACTTAGTTCAAAATGTGCAGTGTTGTGGGCATTCCTGAGCAGGAGACATTTAGGTCTACGGTTTTATATTTATTGTTCAGATGTGACTCTTGCACCAGATTCTCGTCTGCTGTATGTAAAGAATTTTTTTAGTATTATTATGGAAAACTTAAAACATATGCAAAAGTAAAGGGAATAGTGTAATGAACGTCCACGTGTCCATCACCCACCTTCCGCAACAATCAACTCACGGTTGGCCTTATTTCATCTATTGTTTGAAGCGAATTCCAGACATTGTCTAATTTCATCTCTAAATACTTCCGTGTATTTCTAACATACAAGGACCACCCCTTCTAGACATAACTACACTACCCTCCTTACACACACTTCAAAATCAACAATAATTTTTTAAAAAAAGACCTTTCAAATAAAATTTGCTAGATGAAACAGAAATGATCTCACAGGATTTCAGCCCACACAAACCTTTCCGGTATTAATTGAACAATGTAGACGGGTTTAAATACCATTTTTGGTACCATTCCAGAAGAGGTAAATTCAAACATTCCAATAAGGTATTAAAATAGCTTGCCATTTTTCAAGGAAATATTAATATTGTTCATTCATTCATTCATTCATGGACCCACAGATGTTTACTGAATGCATATCTCGCTAAGCACAGGATATGAAGATCAGCAAGACCTGCTCCTTGCCTTCAAGGCCTTGTGGAACAAGCAGGTTTACATCTAAGTATATGGAATTCAAAGCAGAAAGAATTAGCCACAAATAAGCATCAAGGTAGAACTAGAAACAGAAAACAGTTCTAAAAAGCATGCGTCTATTCTCAGGTAGGGAGTGGAGGACTTTTTGCTGGAAGAATCAGAATGAACAGATGTGTAAAGAAGACAAAATATCCTAAGTTAATCATTCTTCAGGAGCAAAGTCTTGGCTTTCCATATCTTTGAAAATTTCCTGCTCTGGCCCTTGACACTTAGCGCATGACTATTAATAACATTCTTTGAGAAATAAATGTAAAATTCACTTTTTACTCAAGTGATTACAGATGACCCTTGAACAACAAAACGGTTAGGGGTGCCAAAATTCATGCGGTCGAAAATCTGTGTGTAAGTTTTGACTTTCCCAAAACTTACCTACTAATAGCCTGCTGTTGACCAGAAACCTTATACAACATAACATAGTCAATTGACGCATATTTTGTATGTTATATGTATTGTATACTGTACTCTACAATAAAGTAAGCCAGAGAAAAGAAAATGTTAATTAAGAAAATCATAAGGAAGAGAAAATACATTTACAGTACTGCACTGTATTACTGAAAAAAAATCCACATGTAGGTGGACCTGCCAGTTCAAACTTGTGCTGTTCAGGGTCAACTGTGTTGGTGATGTTAATTCTCAGCCAGTCCTAAAATTCCTACTGTATTGTTTTCATACATGAAGACCACACCGCAGTACCCCCACAACTTCCATTAGAAACAGGCAAGTGTTGAATTATTTCACAAGGAGAAATTGTGCTGAACATTTTTGGAAAGATGCTGCTTCCTTTATGCTCTAGTTTCTTTCTTTCTTTCTTTTTTTAATGTAATTTCTTTCAGATGCCTAAACGATCAGTTGGTGAATTTTTGCTAATGTCCTTTATTAGTTTAAAAGATGATCAAATCATCTGCATCCCCCCATCATCATGACCTGCCTGCCCATTGGCCTTCTAATGAGCAGATATGAATTTGTTTCCCTGACCATTTTCTCTGAAAATAAAAGCCAGACCAAAGCTTTGCTAACCACATGACTGAGATTTATTGCCACTGAAAGGATTTTTCTTGTGTGTGCCTATGTGTGTGAGTGTGTGTGTGTGTGTGTGTGTGTGTCTCTGGTGGAGGGGGTTGAATAGACTCTAAATTAAAACTTAAATAGCTCTCTGTGGTCATTACATGGACTGTACTGTCCTGAGTGAGATTTAATCCTACCTATTCCATAGGAGAGAAGGTCTGCATATTTGCCAGCTGGCCAGCATTGTAATAAATGTACATGGAGTTATTTTCCATATCATTGTGTTTATTTATATAGGCCCAATTAGACCCTTTTAAAGGCTCAACTTAGTGTGGCTGCTGCAGACAGCTAGTTTACACCAAGTCCTTCTTGGCAAGACTTGAAAGCAAACGGTAAATGGCGTAAACAATTGTATGTGATTATACGCTGCCAAATAATGTGCATCTGGGATGACAAACAAAACTTATTAAACAGACAACAAATAGCTGAGGTAAACATCAAATATGTTAACTCTACAAAATACAGAGCTGGATCTTGTCAAACCTTATTAACACAACACAGCTGGATTAAAATAAAAAGAGCCATTTAGACTTAAAAGCAAGGATCTCTGAGCTAGAAAGTCTGGATTCTGTTTCTGTCTCCATCACTAATTCACTAAGTGACACTGATTATTACTTTGATTTTTGCTTGGATTTTCCCACCAATGGAAAGGGAATTTCAGAACTGCTCCTGAGAGCATAAGAGAATGGTTGCCAGATGCCGTCCCAAGAAGGGAACAAAAGAGACGGTGCTCTGGTCACCTCCCAGCATATCCTGCCATCTCCAGGACCTTGGTGCCCCCTGGAAATAGAATTGTCCTAGGCAAACACGGGTGAGGGAGATGACAGTTGAAAGTCAGGTCACCACCATGACATGTCTGGCCTTGGGGGCTCAGCTTCAGGATGGGGAGAGTCACTGACGACCAATTTTGCTTCTGGGAGCACAGGGGAAAGGAGCAGGCACTGTCCTGCCACTAGAGTCCCTCAGAGCCACCTATGTTTGTGGTCATCTTTAAGTCTTCCCAGTAGGACTTGCTTTTCAAAGCAAAGCCTTGTCAGTGAATTCTTAGGTCTCGTTTGATCTCCCCTCGTCCCTTTCCGGCCCTGTGCTGGGTCATCTACCTCACACACCACGGTCCCTGCTAATCTCTAGATCGGACATTTTCAACTTGGCTGCACGGAAGAATCATCCAAAAAGATTTTAAAATCCCTCATGCTCAGGCTGCACTCCTAGAATCTCTGACAGTGATTTTTTTTTTTTAAGTCCCCTGGTGGTCACAAAGTGCAGCCGAGGTTGAGAAGCTCCGAACTAGTGGCTGGAATCCCTGATGACGATTTACAGAAGTGCTGCTCCGTACTCTCAGAGCCGCACTTGAGTCGCCTGAGCTGAAAGTCCCCTGGTGGTCACAAAGTGCAGCCGAGGTTGAGAAGCTCCGAACTAGTGGCTGGAATCCCTAATGACGATTTACAGAAGTGCTGCTCCGTACTCTCAGAGCCGCACTTGAGTCGCCTGAGCTGATTGTAAGTGTCACACCTGCCTGGGCTCCACCTTCCAGACATATCTCAAATGCACGTTCCCCTTCTCTGCTGCTTCTGATCCATTCAGGCCCCTAGCTTCTCTGTCCTGTTTCCACATCATCTAGAGAGAGCCTTTGAAGCATAAATGTTATCACTTATTGCTTGACCTCAACTCAATGGCTTCCCATCACACTTAGAATAAATCCCAGTGCCCATCTCTGGACCTTTGCACCTGCTTTCCCCCTTCGCCTAGACTCTTCTTCCGGATATGCATATGGCTCTGCTTCCTTACTTCATTCGGGATTCTGCAGCTCAATACCTTCCTTGACTGTACCTATCTCAAATAACACCTCCCTGCGTCCGCTTACCCTCCTGTAATCTCTTTCATAGCTTTTACCACTACTAGAAACCATATTATTGGCTAGTTTATCTATTTATTGCCCATTTCCCCCCTAGAGAATATAAGCTCCATGAGGACTAGGACTTTGTTTTGTTCGCCTGTAACGCGATCCTGTAGTGGGGAACCCTGAGCATCTTCTGATTGCTGGACCTGCCCCCTTCTGCTGGAGAAACTGTTTTAGAAATTTTATGCTCGGCTGTCTTAATCGTGAACTCTGGCTTCCCTGTTTCCTGCACCGGCCTGTATCCATGTGCTAATAGGAGACAACAGTCTCACACCGCCCTAAGGTCTGGATGCCAATTAGGCTCCGGAGCTGACCCATGAACTGTGTCCCATAACAGTTCAGTAAATGCATTCCTCATTTACATAGGAAGACCTGAAAGGGAACTTGGGCCGAAAGTCAGGGCGCGAATTTTGGCTATATAAGGCCGCCTGTTCCCTTTGTTCTGGGAGACACTGATCTGGGAGTCTTCACGCCCCAGTGCTCTCCTTGCTTGCAAGCAATAAAGTGCTGTAACATCAAAAAGAGCTGTCACACCAAAAAGAGCTGTCCACTATTAAAAGAGCTGTAAAACCAACGTTGGTCTTGGATTCCTCTGTGCGAGCGCCTCACAACAGACACCTAGAAGAGGGCCTGGCACACAGTAGTCCCTCAATACCTAGTGAATGAATGGATGAATGAATAAATGTCCCTCATTCTCAATCCACTTTCACACCCAAATATATCACAATTAGGAAGCTATCCCAGAAAGAGGCTTTTTAGGTCAACCGGGTTTCTCAAATAAAGCAACACGTGGATGCATTTTTGCTCTAATTAATTGAATTCCTTTAATTTGAAACTTGAGGTCCCCTTGATCTCACCAGCCCACTGGGTCACATAAAACATCAATAAAATTTATTTTTATTGGAAAAAGGTGATTGCTCCAAATTAGGGCTGTCAGATTTAGCAAATAAAAATATAAGATATCCAGTTAAATTTGAATTTCAGATAAACAATAAATAATGTTTTAGTATCAGTATGTCCCAAGCAATATTTGGAACATACACTAAAAAATTAGTCATTGCTTATCTGAAACTCAAGTTTAACTGGGTTCCCTGTATTTTATCTGCCTACCTTAATCCAAAATGCAACAGTATTTGTTTTGATACAGAAGAAAGTATGGAGTCAGATAGTCTGGGTTTCGATCTTAGTCACTTATTGGTTATGTGAACTTTGGCAAGTTATATAATTTGTCAAGCTGTAATTCTCCCATCTCTACAATGGGCATAATAACACCTACTTTGTATGACTATTGTGAAGATTAAATTTTTAAAAACTATCTAAATCACTCAGTACAACACCTGGTTATGATGACAAATCATGTTACTATCATAAGTGACGTTATGTGTAGGATGACCAATCATCTTGGTTTGTCAAGGACTGAGAGGTTTCCTGGGATGTGGGATTTTTTGGTGCTAAAACTGGGAAAGTTTCAGGCAAACTGGGACAGTTGGTCATCTTAGTAACTAGGTACTATGGCACTTAGTTTAAGCTTTAAGTAATACATGAGAATTGTTTTCTATCAGTTATTAAGAAATGCATGGTTCCAATGGAAGTTGTTCAGCTTATACTTCAAAAAGTAAATTTATGGGCTGGCCCGTGGCTCGCTCGGGAGAGTGCGGTGCTGATAACACCAAGGCCCCGGGTTCGGATCCCATATAGGGATGGCCGGTTCGCTCACTGGCTGAGCGTGGTGGTGACAACACCAAGTCAAGGGTTAAGATCCCCTTACCGGTCATCTTAAAAAAAAAAAAAAAAAGTAAATTTATTTTCCTGTTGACCCCAGTCATATTTAGATCTCCACTACAGTAAAGAGGTGTGCTTGCACCTTATATATTTTGAAAAGCATTCAAGTGGCACCATCAATACTAATATACTTTGAAACCATAACATCAAAATGGGACATTTGACTGCCATATGGCTTTGTGCATTTGTAGTTCAACTCTGTTCTCTGCATTAAAAAAAAAAAAAAAAAGCTGTTAAGAAACAACTTATTTCACAGATGAAATGGTACTAATTTATTCAAATGCAAAGACTGACGCAGCAACGTTCCAAGAGGTTATATTGTAAACCTCTCCAGGAGGGGAAATGAGCAGGCTGCGCCCTCATATGCTCTGTTACGATTGTGTCTCCTGTCACACAGGTGCCTGTGTGAGGGCACCTGATAAAGCTGCTGAATTTGCTGAATTTGCATCATTCCTTTGGCAACCACTGGTTTTGCTCAGAAACCAAGAGGGACAGAGTTGTTACAGTCTCTGGGTACTGGATGTCAGCTTTTATAACCAGTGTCATCCAGACAAAGCACAGAAGACTTGGTCAAGGTGTAGAACAGCATCTTGGCCATGTAACGGTAACAGTGTAGCCAAGAGAAGATGGTACCAAGGCAGGTGGGAACAAGCCCCTGCTGGCCTGTATCCTCATCTTCTACGAGGGGGGGGGGTTCTGAAAGGAGAACTAGAGGCCCAGGTGTATCATTTATTATATTGTGGTAATATTCAAATACAGTATATTATTTATAATTACAAAGAAAATCAGCAGAAGATATAATAATTATCATGTAACTTTCGAGCACTGGAAGTGGAGGAAGAGCTGGAATAAACAAAAGTCAACTAAAACACCATTTTCTTGCCAGGGTTGTAAATGGTCTAAAGTTAAGCAAAGAAACTGAGAAATAAGCATCATGCATGGAGGTGATGGAAAACAGCAGAAGAACTAAGCACAGAAATCTTTTTTTAAGTGACTGGGACTGAGAGCAGGGAGGGCTGAGGTGCAATGTCTGATTTTGTCCAGAGCTGCGCAGCTGACTTGCGCAGGTTACCTGGATAAAAAATTAACACACAGATGGTGCTGTCACGATATGAAGATATGGGCATACTCCTCTTTTATAGGCAAAACTGAGCAATAGTCTCAGTATTATTTTTTGGCCAGCTTTCAGATAATTGACTTAGAATCATTTACTCTTATTTTGCGCTTCAAAGGCCTTAGAAACTGCTTGGAAAAAAATTCAAACTACTAAGCAGAGATATTTTAGAAGAGGGAACAAGGAGAAAGGGAGGAAAATAACTCCAAGATCACCTCCTTGAGGCCAGCAGTAGTGGAAATAGCGCGCATTACGTTTAACTGCCAAGAGCATTGGTACTGACCTAGGTACTAGCTACATACACAGAAATACTTCCTGTCACCTTTCAGGCCCGCCTGGTCCTGCTGGCCTCCTGTGGTTCCTGGTCTCTGCCTCTCTCTCTAGGGTCTGTTTACTAGCACCAAGCATTTGCCATTCTTCATTTCACTTCACTTCCCACCTGTTTTAAATTTTTTCAGATATGCAATACTATCTTCAATGGATTATTTATCGGCTGCTGCATTGACGAAGGGCACACCATCTGCACGGGGGAGACGGGTGATGTTTTTTGTTTTAACCCAGAGCCTTGGGTCTTAGCATCAAATCCACATTCCTCATTCTCTCTCTCTCTCTCTTTTTTTTTTTTTTATGAGCGGTAAGGGTAACCCTTGACTTGGTGTCGTCAGCACCACTTCTCCCAAGTGAGCTAACCGGCCATCCCTATATGGGATCCGAACCCGTGGCCTTGGTGTGATCAGCACCGCACTCTCCCGAATGAGCCATGGGCGGCCCTAACATTCCTCATTCTGAGGGAGCCCCTGGCAGAGAGGACTAGGAGTAGTTCCCTCCTGGTGCAGCCGTCAGTCGAGTGCAGACAAGCAGCTGGGAGTGGAGGGCCTGCTTTGCTCTGTTTCTCTGTCCCACGCGAACTTGCATTGTCCTTCTCATGCAGGAGTCCTTATGGCCCCGCCTGCTCGTGAGAATTAAAAGCCTTCCGAGACTAAAGGAGTCCTTCTTAGGGTTAGAGAATTGCGTCAAGCTCAGATGCACTTCAATGAGCCATGGGCGGCCCTAACATTCCTCATTCTGAGGGAGCCCCTGGCAGAGAGGACTAGGAGTAGTTCCCTCCTGGTGCAGCCGTCAGTCGAGTGCAGACAAGCAGCTGGGAGTGGAGGGCCTGCTTTGCTCTGTTTCTCTGTCCCACGCGAACTTGCATTGTCCTTCTCATGCAGGAGTCCTTATGGCCCCGCCTGCTCGTGAGAATTAAAAGCCTTCCGAGACTAAAGGAGTCCTTCTTAGGGTTAGAGAATTGCGTCAAGCTCAGATGCACTTCACGAGGGACAGGTCTCTGACCATTTCTTTTGAACCCACTGTCCTTCCTTCAGCCAACCCTCTCATTTGGGGTTCCCTCTCATCCTTGCCTGGTGTCACACTGTCCCAGGGCTGCATTCACTTGCAGAGGCACTGGCCACGGGCAGAGAAGTAAGGGCTGAGCCTCCCACGTAGGAAGCCAGGTGGGTGACACCCATCTCTCTCTCCCACCCCTGAAACTGAGCCTTACAGACCCTAAGCCCTCACAATCATTTCTGGGGCATTGAACTGGGATGGCAACAGCAGTTGTGGCTTCACTGAAGAAAGCAAAATAGCTGGCAAGGCCTGGTGCGTGTGCCTCTGATTTGTGTGCAGATAGCTTTGCAATTCACAATGTGTTCTGGCCTGCAGCTTCTGCAGCAAAAGAAAAATGCCCTTCCATTGAAAACGTGGCTTCCTTTTTCCCATTGAAGTCAATATCAACATTTGCTTTAGTGGGGGCCAAAGGGTGGAGAGCCCAACAGTTCGAAATAAAAAATAAAAACGACAGTTCAAAATAAAAAATAAAAACAGGAACACGCACAGCAAAGGAGATAGTCTTCTCCCAGACTGATCACACTTCCCTCCTGCATTCTGACGCTTGCTGCCTTCTCTTGGCTGGTCAGTGTACAGAATGAACTTGGAATCTACGGATATGATTTCTGAAAAATGCTGGCATCTCCAGAAAGACAATTTGTTTATTTCCAAATAAAAATTTAAGAATTCTGTTTGAGAAGTCACCCGGAGGTCTACATGGAACAGGATGATGCCTTTCTAAGACTTTCTGAAATTAGAAGGGGGCAAGGTGAACACACAGGGCCAGGTGGAGGCTGGGGGCCGGCTGACAAGGTATTTAGCTCAGACCTCTTCAGTTTTACAGCTTGGAAAACTGGTCTTGACCATCACGTAGGCCTCTTTGATCATGCTGTTCCCTCTGGCTGTCACTCTCCGGCCACCCAGTGGCCATTCTCCCTTTCTAATGGTACCTGAAGACTCCTTCAGGAAACCTCTCCTCTCTCACTCGCTCCTGCTCCAGGGGTGGACCCTGGTTGGCTTAAACCAGTCAGCTTTTCCCATCAACCTACTCGCCTCCTCCGCTGGTTCCCAGATAAACCGGTAACCCAGTCAGTTCTATGAAGAAATGGGTCATCTAGGACCCCTGAGAAAGACAAGCTTCCTCCTTCTTCCAAGGTGCCCCCAGAAAAGATGTTCATGCTTCGTCTGGAAGGTTTGAGGGGATCCGAGGTCCGGAGTCCCTGCAGCCATGTGGCCACCACAATGAAGAGGCTGGAGTGTCCTCTGAGGAGGATCGGGACTGGAAGGAGAGACAATGTGGGGTCTGAGAAGGAAGCTGAGGCAGAGAGAAACCTGCACCCTGGAGTCCTTGTCTGGACCCTAGATCAACACTCACCGTCTGAACATTTAATGACATCACTCCGTGAGATGAAGGGAAAGCTATAAGAAAAATCCAATTTGGTCTGCCCTGGCCACAGTTACCTTAATTAGTCTCTATTTTTAATGTAATGAAAGGAATAAACCTAAGGGTGGCTGGCCAGGAAAATCATAAGCTTTCAGGTACAGTTGGTTACCACAATTTTTCTGCTAGTAGAAAATGGTGTTATGCCACCGATTTGCTCTCTATCTTGAGAGCACGGGCTATGAGGAGAAAGAAAGGCACTCACATAAATTTTTAAAAGGCACTAAGGTGCTGTATCTGCTAGTAACCACCGTCTTGACATCTTGTTTTTTCAGAGAGTGTGAGCTCTTTCTCTCTGTATTGGCTCAGTCCTCTGCTTGCTGTGAGCCTTATAATTTTGTGAAACATAAATATGTATATGGAACTGGTTGGGTACACTCTTCACTGTAAACCTTCCTTATCTACATTGGCATTGCTTTTGAATAATCTTTAAGCAAAGAGGCATTGGGAACCTCAGATAGAATAAGGAACATTTTCCCCTGAGTGTGGGCTTTATTTTTCTGAGTAAATAGATGCTTCCAAAGTGGCCAAGTCTCCATTTGGTGCATCTGAGTAGGAGTTTGATATTTGCACTAAAAAATACTATTCCTAGAACACCAAGAGGTGATTCAAGAATTTTCTTATAAGTCAGACTTTAAATAAATTATTTTCATATTCATGAGCAGATCATTTATCTAGTATACTCTAAGCATGGAAAAGCGAAAAAAGAGCATCAGTCATCAACTTTACCTTTTCTGTGGACATGTCTTTGATACATGAGAAACTTAGGTGACGTGGTTTAAAAAGAAAATAGATCAGATATAAGGCCCTCAGGGGAACTAACTGTCCAGACCTTTCACATCGAGGAGTTAGAACAGCCCAGCCTTGAAAAGGTCTCTGATAGGGGGTGATGTGTGAACTGGACTCACGCTGCGAGTCGGCGGGTTTCTGGCTGGTTGGTGGCCTCGCCAGGCACTGGCATCCACACCCCGAGCAGCCTCACCGCTCTCTTCCCCACATGGGATCTGCGGCAACTCTGCTCACCTGTGAAAGGTGTTTCTCTAGAAAAATGGCAAGTTCTCTCCTACCCTCCCCCTCACCTCCGTAAAGACAATGAATACTGCCGAGGGAAATGGGGAGAAAAGGGAAAGATGTAACACAGGGGTGGAATTTATGATCAGTCCCTGTTGCACATCGAGGTTGCTGTGGGCGTGCAGCCTTCAGCGGACCCGGCACCTGCCTGAGCCTTATCCTCCCCTCTCTTCTCTCATTTCTTCACCTGCCTGAGCCTTATCCTTCCCTCTCTTCTCTCATTTCTTCGTCCTCTCAGTATTCATAGACTACCTGCTACGTGCCGGGCCCTGGTCTAGGGGCCAGGGATTCCCAGTGGACTGAGCAAAGCCCCTGCCTTCATGGAGCTTCCGTTCTGACGGGGGACAGAGGAGGAAGACAGACAATAAGACATAACAGTTGGTCATTTTAGTCAATTCATTGGGACGAATCAGGCAACTTTATTTTGATTTTATGGACAAGACTTTATGTTCAATTACGTTAAGATACAAACTCTGCCTTTGCTCAGTCTGGTGTGTTCCTTAGAGCAGCGTTCAGTATGAACTGGAGGCAAAGGGGAGCGAGGCCTCCTCCGCTCGCTGACGGCTTTTCTCTGCAGATCCATCAACCTCTTCACCCCTCCGTGTGGCGATAACACCTTCCAGTCACTTCCTGGGCTAATCTAAGAACCAGACTGGGGTGAGCTATGGGACAGTGGCTGAGGAAGCTGATGCAGACTAAGGGGTGGTGGTGGTAGCAGCAGTTCCCTGGCTGGTGGGCTTGGTTGGTGAAAGGTTGGTGCTGGTAACACCAAGGTACAGGGTTTGATCCTTGTACCAGCCAGCCTCACACACACACACACACACACACACACACAATCAACATAGGACATGTACAGGCGTACAGTCACTTATCCCTGAGTTTCTTGCCAGTTTCTAACGGGGTCCAGATTCAACTTAGTACAGCGCCACTGACAATGAAAGAAAATGTTTGAGGCACTCAACTAACTACATACCTAAACCTGTTGATTGTTGACAGACACTCTTCCCTATGGGTCCATTCACTTCCTGGTGTGACCCCTCCAGCAATGGGCATCACCAGACCAGATCCACCAGTGTGAAGAAACTTCATCTCAGCCTGTGCCTCTGCGGGAATTCTTAGTCAATTTGGGCTCTGAACATTGCATTTGCTTTGTGTTCTTTGGCACCAGCATTAATATTTAAAGACGTATAAATGGTTGTCGGCTGAAAATGAATGGGTGATTGGTAGAATGAGACTGTGGGTAAAATACATCTTTTTCGATTCTCAATCTGTTTTGGACTAAAGACAAAAGACCATATTAGTAAAAGAAAAATTGGCCTAAATGTGAGAACAGTTGGCTTTAAAATAGATATAGATATAGATATAGATCGTTAAGTATTCAAGGAATGGCAAGAGGCCAGGAAAGCACTCAGTGGAGTGCTCCATTCTGCTCCCCCTGTCTTGTTTGCAGAGTGTGTACTTTTTGTCTTAAAGTGCCATGCCCCCATGGTGAGAAGCCTATCTGCACTTTAGTGGTAGTGTTTCTTCCTTTCTATGTAAATAAAACAGTTAAATACAAAGAGTGCAGAATTGCAATTTGGAGAACAGATAAGCAGACTAATAAATGTTAAGCTAACAGAAGCCTTTCCCCTCAGTGACCTTGTCCTTGTCAGTCATAACCCAACTCAGCTAAAAGCTAATTGACTTTATAATTCCCCAAACGTGACGGTGAGGCTGGTGAAGAGAACAGGATCAGAAATCATGCAAGGGGTGGAGTGATTCTACATAGCTTCTTCTATAATCGAGAGATTAAAAAATTCTTTTCCGTCTAAAAACGATATATGCCATGACACAGCAATAATAGGGATAAACTGTTGTTGCAAGCAACACCACAGCAGAATCTCAAGAATATGTTGAGCAAAACAAGCCAGACATAAAAGCGTATATACCGTATGATTCCATTTACATGAAGTTCAAGAACAGGCAAAATTAATCTTTGGAGAGTTCAGAACAGTGCTTGCACCTGCAAGGGAGCTATTGACTGGAAGGAGGCATGAGGGAACTCTCTGGGGTGATGCCGACATCCTGTATCTTGATCTGGGTGGTACGTATAGACATGCGCACACGTATGTCATTGAGCTGCACTTTAAGATCTGTGCACTTTACTACATGTAAGTCATGTCTCATTTATTTTCTAAAAAGGACATCACATTTAGGAGCCACCTGAGGGCACATTTATAAAAATAACAATGATCGATATATTGATAACATTTGCCAGTCTACAAAAAACTTTCACATAATTATCTCTTGATTCCTGCGAGCATCTTTGGTT
>NW_007727627.1:391711-391983 GCF_000696425.1 Galeopterus variegatus
CCAGAAATGTGGTGTTGGGGTGGGGCTCAAGCTCACCGGCTGTGCTCTGGAGGCCCAGTGTGCTAACCATGTTCCTTTCCTCTGTTGCTCCACTAGAATCAAGGATCTGGACCTCCCTGTGGCCCTGGAACACAGAAGGTTAGTTAGCTAGGGTGCCTACCTCCAGCCTACCCCTATCACAAGCGGAGCCTCCATCGCTGGTAGAATCTCTCCACCAGGGCCTTCTGCTGCAGGTCAGGCTGCTTGAGGTCACACAATAAGAAGCAATAGAG
>NW_007727627.1:392372-392585 GCF_000696425.1 Galeopterus variegatus
TATCGTTCCAATGTTAGTATATGTGCTGCCGAAGCAAGCACTAAATGGTTACATTTGTGTCTGCACAGAATATCCTCATCTTTGGTTCTTGACCCACAAAGCCTAAAATATTTACTACCTGGTCCTTTACGGAAAAATTTCTGGATGCCTGCCCTGCTATTATGCTTTTCCCAAGTTTCTAACCAGTAGACCTCTGACAGGGCTCTGAACAAA
>NW_007727628.1:0-280 GCF_000696425.1 Galeopterus variegatus
CACAGATGAGGAGAAAGAACATTACCAGCACTCAGAAACCATTCTTCTACCTGCCTGCTTTAGGGCATTCGCCACTCCCAAGGGTGACCACTATCCTTACTTCTAAAAATATGGATCAGTTTTGCCTGTTTTTAAATTTCATGCAAATAGAACCACATAGCGTGTACTCTTGGTCTGGCTTCTTTTGCTGACAGTTATGTCTGTGAGATTCATTGTTGTATGTGTCAGTAATTTGTTCATTCTCATTTAGGTATAATATTGCATTGTATAATTATGGCAC
>NW_007727628.1:3101-3794 GCF_000696425.1 Galeopterus variegatus
CGGGAGCGCCACCGCGCTTCCCAAGCGGTGCACTATCCAGTGCGCCACCGGGCCGGCCCCCCAACTGGACTATTTGCTGTGCCCCAAACACCCTCAGCTTTCACACCTCTGCCCACCAGCCTGAGATTATTCCCCTGCTCCTATAACCACCTTTTAAAATCCTGGCATCCTGACCAGAAGTTTCTAGTCAAGATGGTGGAATAGACAGTCCCCAGCGTCACTCTCTCCCACAAATCAACCAGCTTACAACTATAAAAAAGCAACAACAGTCAACCTGGGGCCACCAGAGCTCAGGAGAAGAGGAGGAGAGACCTACGGAGTGCATGAGGGTGGGAGAAGCTACGATGAGAGAAAGAAAATACCACTCCGACCATTTCATTCCACGGCTGCTTTAAAGCTGGAGCTCCTGAGTGCATGGAGCAGGAGTCAGCAAAAGTGCAGCTGTGCCCTTTGGATTAAGTTGCTTGGAGGTAGCAGGGGAGAAGAGGGCCTTGGTGGCCCGTAGGCCAGCAAAACCACTAATAGGGTTCCTGTGGACCCAGATAGGAGCGAGGAGCCAGAACAACTGAAAAAAAGGAGCCACTCAGAGGCTGGAGAGTCATCACAAGGGACCAGAGCATGGCCTGTCCCATGGGAAATGTTTGCAGCACCAGTAGTGGGAGAGACGGGCTCACCAGGAGGAACACTGGGGCA
>NW_007727628.1:5097-6234 GCF_000696425.1 Galeopterus variegatus
ATATATGCTAGTAATATTGATTTGATCAACATATGTTAATGTTGAACCCCCAAAATATGTATAATCAATTGTGATTCAATAAAAATTAAATAAATAAATAAAACTAAAAAAAAAAGTTGATGGAAAAATGAATTAAAAGATAACTTGAATCTTTCCATGAACTTTTTGAAGACCCTCTCATAAATAACATAAATAAATAAAAATTGTATTAGAGCCCTAAAATAAATAAATAAATAAATAAAATCCTTGCATCCTCCAGGTCCTGTCCCAAAGCCACTTTCTTCATGAAATTATTTTTGAGTTTTTCAACCAGATGTTCCCCTACTGTGCTTTCAAAACCCCTGTTGTGCTTTGTGGTCCTGCTTATGGCCTGCCCAACAGCTCCTGCTGGCAGAGGCCTGGCTTAGTTTGGGTGGTCATCCCTCATTTTAACTCAGGGGCAAACCCTGATTAGTTGAAGCCATTTGTAGTGGCCCCGACCCCCTTGGCAATGACTGGTGCAGGAGTAGTTGTGTGAAATCGTTCTGACCAATGAATTATGAGGAAATGTCTGTTAGGTGAGAGCGTAGCATTCCGGGAGAGGGTTTTTCTTTTTGAAAGGCTTTTAAAAAGATGTTATTGAAGAAACAGCTCTGATGAATATTACCTGTGTGGATATGATTTCTAGAATCATGGAAGCCATCTTACAAACACAAAGGGAGCTAGTCCAAGGGTGGATGAATTAGCAGAGAAACAGAGTCCTTTGTCAGACAATGAATTAGCCTATCCTGTTACTGCCCTATCTCTAGACTTCATGGTGTATGACATCCTTTTTTAGATATTCTAGATTCAATCAGTTAAGTTGGTTTTGTCTTTACTTGCAGGTGAAAGCACCCTAATTAGTACAAAAACCCTGGTGATAGTTTTTAGGCTTATATTAAAATTATCCTTGTGCTCATTTTTTCTTGCATACTGTTACAATCTGGAAAGCAGTGATGGTATCTTTACTGAAGTAAGATGCACATACAGAAAAATACATGAAGTTCAAGTTTTAGCTTGATGAATGTCCACAAAGTAGCACACTTATATAACAAAAACACAGATGAGGAGAAAGAACATTACCAGCACTCAGAAACCATTCTTCTACCTGCCTGCTTT
>NW_007727628.1:8096-21679 GCF_000696425.1 Galeopterus variegatus
CTGTGAACTGTCTCACAAAAGTAGGAACAACTTTCAGTATTTCTATAAAAGAAAACATTACGCCATCAGGGGACTTTGTTGTTGGGTTTTTTTTGTTTGTTTTGTGTTTTTTTGTGGATCACAGGAGAACTCTAAAATGTGTACCGCAATTTGTTGGCCTCGTGGGAAAATTTGATGCCATTAAGAAATACATAATTTCCCAGATATTAAATCTCTGATATTAAACTGTTAATATCCATGAATCCTGTGTGCTCATGGAAAGGTCCAGAATCTATGACTTTGACTAATCACCTCTCTGTTTCCGGTTTCTAATGGTAAAAAAGAACTCAGTGATTGCAATCCAGGGTCTCTGTAGGGAAACTGTGTGTCTGTGTGTCTGTGTCTGTGTATGTGGGGGGTCATGAATATGTCTTTTTTCATGAAGGGTGGATAATTACCATTTGAATGGTAAAAATACAGGTCTTTGAATCAAGCAAATGGAAAAACTACAGACTCGAAGTAGATCTGCACATAGGTATCAGAAAACACTACAGGTTTCATGACAAACGCAGTTGATATTTTTGAAGCCAAACCAACAGTAATTGATAACTTAAAGGAAAGGATGACAACGATTAAAAGCCCTGACTGTCTCAAGACAACACTGATGTCTGAGGACATACTGACAATAAACTGTCCTTTTTGAAAGCCATGGGAGTCCTGACTTTGTGGAAGCATGTCCAGGAGTTGCTGTGCAGTGTGGCCAAGGACTGCACAGATGCCAGACGGCTTAGCAGACCCTGGACGACAAGTCCCCAGTGAACTCTGGGAATGTGCTGATGTGAGCTTATGAATATGAAACTTCACTAATGCTTTACCTTCTCAGGAGGTCACTAGTGTGAACCTCTTAGTCATATGAAAATAAAACNCTGCCATCCTATATGCAATCTGTCATTGACCAAAATGTCATGATGATAAGTGTTGAAGGTGGCCTATGTTGGGAGAGTCTAGGTCATGACATTGTCTGGTTATTTCTTTTCTTTTCTTTTCTTTTCTTTTACTACAGAGAGATTTTTGATAATCTCTTATGGCTTATGTATATATACTTAATTTTCAGAAAAGTTCCTAAAAAAGTAATGAATAGTCCAGGAATTGATGTATAGCTGAAGTCAGTTTCTATGTATGAGGATGTTGGTTCATCCAAATATATATTTAAAAGCTCTGTGTGATAAACAGAACCATAGAGAGATCAGAAAGTATACAAAGAACAGGTCTTGTTGGTGGTGAATTTGGTGAGTTATACCATTTAAATCACCACTTAAAGGTTTGTTGTCCTGCAAGTCTTATATGTTTCTCAAAATAAAAGTTTTCAGACACCCAGGTGTTCAATTGCCTCTCATTTTCAACCATCTAATATATTTTGTATTAATCTCCACTTTGCCTTTCTTAGCCCTCAGTAGCTAAGCATTACTCTAACTAGATTCCCAGTTGATTATTTTTTAAACAAGTGTTTCTCTGTGAAGGTTGCTTTTAAAGATAGTTGCACATCCTGAGCTCCTGCAGGATATCAAAAGACAGAATTAGACATGAGCCTTCCCTCTGTGCTCACCATGACAGTATTAAATAGGATAGAGGCACGAAGAAGGCACAAGAACCCATACCTTTGTAGTTGTATTTTTCCACTGGAACCTGCAGATCTGTCTTCATTTTGTGGAATATTTTTACAAATGTGTTTATTGACTGAGTTTTAGAAAAGATAGGTGTACCTGTGGCTTATTCTATGTTAGCTACCAGTGGTTTAGGATTTCCTGCCTAATGTATTAACTTGGTGTCATGAACCTGTCACACCTAGTAAGCAATAGAAGCTACTGGAAACTGAGGAAATGCCTACTGCATGGGCAGCTCTGTGACTGACTTGTTGACATAAATAGTTTGGTCTTGGAACAAAAATGAACAAATTTAGAAAGTCTGCTTTATTTCTGTGGTTAGTATATCTTTATTCTTTACTTTAAACTGCTAAAGAATGTGCTACCAAACTCCAATTTTTTGCATTCCAACCTGTTGTAATGGCATTAGAAGTTGCCAAATACCTTACAAATATTCTTTCTACCCATACAAATGGAAGTTTTGAGCAGAGTCGCTTTCTAAACTGGCAGGGGGAAATGTGAATTTTGCTGTATTACTACTCTAATGTCTTCTCCCTTCCCAAATGCCTGAGTCTCCCAACGCTTGATTGGAAGATATACTTGGTGAGGAGTGAGCGTCTACTGGAAAGGGCAGGTGGAAATGAGAATGTTGAGAATTGGAGAAAGAAGGTGGAAAATTGGGTAGAGGATGCACCTGCCGGATGGAGTCAAGTCCTTGGAAAACTGGAGAGGGACCCGTGGCTCAGAGGACTGACACACCTTGAGGCAGAGAGGATTCTGGGATGAAGGGCCCTGAGTAAAAGCCTTCCCCTTACTCTAGGTGTGCACACATCACATGGCAAGTGTGCCTTTGTAGTCCAGGGAAAGAAGAGATCAACAATTAAGCAATCAGAGCCACTGTCTCTTTCACCAAAGGCCTTTTCTACCTGAAGGAAGGTGGCTGTATTAGTTTGTTTCCGTTGTTTATAACATAAATACCTGAAACTGGGCTATTTATAAGAATTAAATTTATTGCTTACAGTTTCAGAGGCTGGAAGTCCAAAGTCCAGGGAACACATTTGGTGAAGGCTTTATTTGGTGGTGACTTCAATGACAGCAGGGTCATTGTGAAATGGCAGAGCAGAGAGAGACTCATATGCTCTTCTTTTAAAGCCCTCAGAACCACACCCCTGACCACCATTATTAATCTATTCACTACTGCATGGTCCTGCAATCTAATCACCTCTTCAAGACTCCACCTTTCAAATACCGTAATAAGATCCCCCACCCTCAACAGTTACAGTGGGGATTTAAGCTTCATTGGGGGGTGGCATCAAATCTGCAGAAGTGGCTCACTTGATTTGCTCTTGGAGCTCACCATTCTAGAATTGGTTGCAGTTGGAAAAAAGGGAAAGAAAAAGAGGGGATATCACCATTTCCATATTCACCCTGAATGTCCTAATACCATCTCCGTTTCCATCATCTGAGTGACTCCTTCTGTTTTTGTAAAGTGTTTGTTCACAGGTCTTTATCTTTGTGCTTCTTGCAGATGGAACTTTCTACTTGTTTCTAACTGCACTTTAGTCACAAAGAATCCAAGAAAGATGATGAATTAATTAGTGTTATTGACTTCCTGAAAGGGTGAGCAGTTCATCTCACAGAGTCCAGTAATTTGCTAAAGTGAGAGGGTAGGGTTTGTGCACATAGAGGTGTGCATATACATTGAACTTTCAAATGTACAGAATGTAACATACAATGAGGCCATTTTTTAAAAAAATTGAACAGATTTACATTTAGTTTTGTCATATATCCAATCAGACCGAAAAAATGGCTGATGAGATTGGTTAGTTAGGCAAGGGCTAGTCCCAGTTCCAGAACCAATGTTATGGTGGGCTTCTAATGGATATAAGACAATTAAACACACAGTCAATCCAGCAAGACACATCATTTGAGCTAACAGATTGAACTGTTTCTCTTCTTCTCCCTCCAGCCTGCCTACCCCAGGCAATGTCTCTCAATTCTTTAATTGACGGCACTAACAACGTTAACACATTTGGCCTCATTTCCTCTCCTATCCGTTCTTACCTGGATATTCTGGGGAATAAGGAAATAGTCAAAAGCATAATATCATGGGTGGTTTTCAGAGAGGAAGAGGCCCTTGGAAATCTATAAACAGAGTAAGGGTGCCTTTCATATTGGGATTAGTTGTATGTAGTTAGGATCTATAGGGCCAATCCCTAAACTACCTGCTTCTGTCTTCTCCCTAAACCCAATTCCAACCCCCTAGTGCCACCCCCAGACTTATTTATTCACTGTTGGTCACCTTAAAGTGGAAATTCTGTGGGCCGAGCCCGTGGCACACTCGGGAGAGTGCGGGGCTGGGAGCGCAGCGACACTCCCGCCGCGGGTTCGGATCCTGTATAGGAATGGCCGGTGCGCTCACTGGCTGAGCGCGGTGCGGGCGACACCACACCAAGGGTTGCGATCCTCTTACCGGTCACGAAAAAGACAAAAAAAAAAAAAAAAGTGGAAATTCTGTGTGGGAAGGGGAGAGCCCATTGCAAACATAACTAGTTTTGACCTTGTTTGCTTACGGTGTATGTGTTTGTGTGTGTGCACCTGCACATGTGTATTTCTTCATTCTCTTTGCATGTACCTCTAATTGATCTTGAAAAGAAGGGACAGTTAAAGAAGACGTTAAGGTGAAATGAAGCCATAACTGCAGCTAGAGACTTTTATTAAGTGTGGCAAAGTTCCCTGGGCCACGCAGAAATTGTTTATTGATTTTGGTATGGCTGGGTGCTCGGGAGTAATCGCCCAGAATGCCGCTAGAGAGAGTGTCCTGTTAGCTCTCGCTCAGCACAGCCCTTCACTTCGGAGCTTGCCTCTTTAACCTGTAAATAAATACCCCTGGTTAACTCCTGAGGTGCCTCTGTGTGGGACCAGAGCTGCTTCTGACCTGATTGTGCACGTCCCCAGCAGCACTGAAAGGCTCATGGGGTTAAATTTCTTCCACTAGAAAGGATTGTCTCAAGGGGGAGTGAAAACAGGATTAAATTTGATATTAAAGAAGCATGTCATTTTCCATCTTTAACATGTATTTGGTTTGTTTTTTCTCATTTCCCTTTTCGTAGCAAGGTTGGAAGTTTGAAGAAACAAAGTAAATTTTTTTCCCCGTGGTGATTTCACTGTCCCATCCCGTTGTCTTCCCTAGTCTGTGCTTATCAGCTATCATGGGCTCGGTCCATGTCTAGGCCTTCCTGGTTTTCCTGCTGTAACTAAACTTTCTCTGGGGTCTTGAGAGAGCCGGGGTGGGTGTGGGCACTGGCCTTGAGTCTGCAGCCAAGGCTTCTCTCCAGCAAGCAACCCTATGTAGGGCAGCTATGTGGGAAGAACGGGGTGTGCACAAGGTCACATGCCCATGCCCGCAAACTCCGGAGGAGGTGAGAAGAGAAGCCTCATTCCAGGATCAGCAGAAAGCTTGAGACAACTGAGAGAGAGCTGGTTTAACCTGGGGCATCCTTCTCCAAAGATAGGTGTCTCTTGGGGTCCCCAAGTAGACTCTGAACAGAGTCACATTCCTGGAGCTGTTTTGCTTCAGAATTAGGGTTGGCGGGGACAGGGAGTAAATCTGTCATTTGCTTTGGTGGATTTTATTCCACATCATCCACTGAAATACCCTCATGGCTGTTCTTTCTTTGCCTTTTGAGAGCCTTCCACAATTGCCACAATTCCATTGACTGCACCACTGTCAGGCTGCTCACAACCTGGTACAACAGAGCTCCAACATTACAGAGCTACAAACACCTGGGAGCAGGGATTACATTGCAGTCCTCTGGAACTAGAAGCTATTCAAAGATCACATGTCTATGAATTGTCCCTCTAATGATACTTAAACAACTTCTCTAAGATCCTGATCTTGATGTTGTTATGTCCTTTGTGAATCCCTCCGTAACTGTCTCCACCCAGTCCCATGTAGTAACTATTTTCTCCTGAAATCAAGCAGTAGCACATTTCCTCTTTTCATTCTGACCACCGTGAGTTTTTTTTCTGACTTATACAGAGAATCAGAGATTCTCTGGAAAGTGTTACATTCTGAATATCTCTACTAATTTCCACCTGCCTCAACCTGAATAGTGTATCAGCTGTGCCCAGGGTCTTAGAGAATGACTGTATTGCCAGGAAAGAATTGAAAATAAAAGACAAAGACACAGAACACATAGATTTTGTCCCCAAATCATTACAGATGTTGCCTTGACATTGCTATTTCATGACTCTACTTAGCCTCCTATGACAGAGGGTTCGTGTTTGTCCTCCATCCTCCTGGTCAGTGTTGGTCAAGATTAAGGGGGAGGTAGGAGCTCCCAGATGAAATGGACCATCAGTTAACTCTTCGACAAATGGCATTACCCTGAAATCTCTGTAGGATGGAATGATTTCTAAACCTAAGATGATATCTTAACCTCAAGAACTACTGTCAAGGATGACATTTTAGTGAAACAGTGGGGTTTGAACAGTCCTTAGGCCAAATGTGACTTGTATAGATATGTACAGGTATGATTTGTATAGATGTTGGACTTATATAGGTAATGTTATTAGGAATGATCATAATATCTTCTCCCTTGGAAAGTAGCACGCATCTTGGGGAAAATGTTTTGTATCGAGCAGACCTGTATTCAGATCCTAGCACCACCCTTGAATCTAATCCTGACTAAGTTATTTAACCTTTATGAATTAAAACTTCCTTAGGTACAGGGGGAATGTGAGAATCAACTAAGATCTCATAGATCATGGGTCAGCAAACTTTTTCTGTAACAGCAAGATAGTAAATATTTATGGCTTTGCAGGACATACAGTCTCTGTCACCACAACTCAACTCTACCAGTGTAGCAAAAGCACCATAGATGAATGCATAAATAAATGGGCAGGACTGTGTTCCAGTAAAACTTTATTTACAAAAACAGTGGTTGGATTTGGCCACAGTTTGCCACCCCTGCTGTAGCTGAAGTATCTAGCAAATGATTGGGCATTTGTAACTATGAAGAGCCTACCCTTTCGTTGCCATAGAATGGTCAGCTAACACTTAGACCACATTTAGCAAACTAGTTTGTTGAGTATGAAAAACTAATTAAAAAAAAAATCTTCTAAACTCTTGTACTGGGTGTCGATCCTAAGTTGTAATCCATTCCAGCTTCCTAGTTAGTTTTTTCTTTTCTCCTTAAGCTTGTATGTCACAGATCTCATGCTGACCCCCTTCTCCACAGTCTCCCATTTGGCATTGGGACACCTCGGTCTTCCCTGGCCCACACCTTTTAGAGAATTTAGAATTCTTCAGTCCTTTGCCTCCATTGGAAAGAGTTATTTTTGACCTCCCCTGACCCCGTCTTGAACAACAATAAAATGGGGATTGGGAGAAACATGACACAAATCAATAGGTTATCCCAACAGACGTGATCTTTGAAGCTGTTTTTTTTCGGACATTTGCAGCTGTAACAAAGATAAATAGTGACTCCTCACAGTGCCATCTGAGCAGTCGGTGGATCAGCAGATCACAGCGTGACCTCTAGTCTGGGCGAGCAGCAGGTTTGAGCAGGATGAGGATGGGGAAGAACCAAGATACTGGCCACCAGGAGGCAAAAGGAGACGGCTAAGGGACACCTGTACCTCAGTTTCTATTCATGGTTGTTGGTGACACATGGGCTTCCTACCTGCTTGTTAGTGTGCTCTGGTCACTCACTCACTTCTCATTTATCCTCCTCCCCTTATTTTACATTCATTCCACAAGCATTTATTGAGCACCTGCTGTGTACAGGGCACTGACATGGTGAGATAACGGGCTCTCATAGTATTTCCAGTGTTTCCTTTGCCTGATTCTGAGGAAAGTGTGATCGATTGCTGTGGCTGATTCCAGGACCCTGGGGGACGAAAAGGGGCAGGAACCCAATTGCTTCCTCTTTCATCTTCCCAGGTACACCAGCTGACTGGAGAGTGGTAAAGAGCAGATAGAATCGGTGCAGGAAACTGCTGTCCCCTGCATGGGTCGTGTGCCCGTGTCCATGTACTTCTGTGTTCCTGTACACACACTTCTCTTGGATATAGACCTAGGAAAGGACTTTCTGGGTCAAAGTATATTCCTGTGTTTGACTTTGGTTTTACACATTTACCTTCCCACCAGGAGTGTATGAGAGTCCCTGTTGCTTCACATCTCGCTGGCACGGGATTGTCAGGTTTACTAGGCATATTCTGGTAATTTATTCTGATCTTAATTTTCATCTCCCCAATTAGTAATGAGGTCAACATTTTCATATGTTTGTTGCCTCTTCAGAATCTTGTTTTTGCAGTGCCAGTTAAGTTCCTTGCCCATTTTTCTTTTTTGTGTTTGGCTTTTTTAAGAACTGATTTGGGGGAGTTATATATTCTGAAGACAAATCCTGTGCTGGTCACGTGCTTCCTCTGTTGCTTGCTTTTCATTCTCTCCATAGTGTCTTTTGATGGACTGAAGTTCTTAATTGTAATGAAGTTAAATATACCAGTTTCTTCCTTTATGAGTGGCACTTTTGATCTTATTCCCTTGGAATTGATTTTTGTGTATAGCATAAGGTAAGGGTTGCCTTTCTATTTATTTTCCTTATTGATATTGAACTGATCCAGCACTTTTTATTCAAAAGCCCATCCTTTCCCCATTGTTCTGCAGTGTCACTTTTATTGTAAACCAAGTGACCCTATGTGTGGGGGTCTGTTTTGGGATCTACTTTGCTCCATCGGTCCAGCTGCCTATCCTTGTGCTGATCCCATACTATCTTAATTGCTGAGGAACTCCCACGTGGAACTTACCTTAATTCTATCTTTGTGTCCCTAGTGTCTATCACAGTGCTTGGCACATAACAGATGCTCAATAAATATTTGTTGGATGAAAGGGCCTCTAGTACTGGTTTCTGTGGATCTGCCTTTGTGGAAAGCTGTGGGAGAACAGGAAGAGAAGGACTTCACTCTTCTCCCAGGAGGGGGGCTGGGCTTGGAAGGTGCTTTGTAACTACCAGTGTTTTGGGAGGTGAGTAAGACCTCAATGTCTGTATTAGTCATATTCCAAAAGGCCATGGGGATTAGTGGAGCTAGGAAGCTGTGACAGAGATAAACGTTAGGGGTGGGAAGCAATGATGGGGTGGGTTAGCTGGATGCCTGTGGCAATGACAGGGGTATCCACTGTGTCCCGGCGCGGGGGGGAGGGCAGAGGCTTATGTGGGAGGTGCAGGGAACACTGGCAAACTAAAGCTCTCACCAAATCTAACCTCAGATGCTTCCATCAGCCTCTCCATCACCCACAGAGACTGTTCCTTTGCTTGGAACTACGACCTTGTCTCGAGCAGTTGGGGGGTCACCGCCACCTTCTCTCTCCATCTCTCAGCGGGAATCTGGCAGGCATCCATATTTCAGAGATGGCTTCCCTGACTTTGGTCTCTCCCTGTCTCTGTAGGCAGCTAAGCTTCCCCAAACATCACCTGCAAGCTGTCAGTCTCCTACCCCAAGACCAACAATGGATTCTTGTCCTCTACAACATACGTTTCAACCTCTTCAGTTCGGACTTTAAGACCCTCCATAGTCTAGCACTTCAAATTTACCTAGTTTTTCTTTTCTCTCCCAGCTACTCTCTGGTTAGGTTAGTTTACTAAGTTATCATCTCCCATACGTGTCATGCTTATTCCCAGCTAAGGTGTTCCTTCTTCTCACATGCCTCGATTCTCTCCTCTATTCTATCCCACTGATTCTTTAAAGGCCACCGGTTTCCATCTCGCCACCCTCACTCCCACCAAGCCCTTCCTGGCTACTTCAGCACCCTATTCTCTCTTAATTCTGAAACTCTTGCTGTATTCATATCTAGTATGGAAAAGTTGCCATTTATGGTTCTCCCCATAGATTGCAAAAAATAAAAGGAACAGAATTAGTCAAGATTGTTTTAGTATCTGTGTTAGTTTGCTTGGGCTGCCGTAACAAAATACCACAGACTGGGTGGCTTAAGCAACAGAAACTTATTTTCTCAAAGTTCTGGAGGCTAAAAATCCAAGACTGACGTGTTGGCAGGTTGGGTTTCTTCTGAGGCCTCTGTGGCTTACAGATGGTCGCCTTCTCACTGTGTCCTTACATGGTCTTTCCTCTGTTTGCACAACTCCCTCCTGTCTCTCTGTGTGTCTAATTTCCTTTTCTTATAAGGACATCAGCCAGATTGGATTAGGGCTCACCCTAATGACCTCATCTTAAACTTAATCCCCTCTTTAATGGCCCTATCTCCAAATACAGTCACATTCTGAGGTACTGGGGGTTGGTTAGGGCTTCAACATCTGAATTCAGGGGGAGGACATTTTAGCCCATCACGGTAGCCAACTCACAGTAGATAAGCCAAGAAAAGAATTTTATCACCTCCAGCATCTGAAAAGTTGGAGTTGGTCAAATTGTCGCCCCTGGATCCAGGTGTCCCAAGTTGTCTAGACTCTTGCTCTTTTCCTCCTTTATCCCCATTTTCTTCTGTGTTGAAATCATTCTCAAGCAAGCTCCCTTTCCAGTGCAGCAAGATGGCTGCTGCAGCTCTCGGCTCGTATCCCACCAACTCGCCACCTCCAGGGAACAGAAAGCTACTATCCCAGTGGCACCAGGAAAAGTCCTGGGGCCAATTCTCATTGGCCCAGACTCAGTCATGTGCCCATCACTGAACCAATCACTGAGGTGCTAATTGGCCTGATTTGGCTGACGCATCTTCCACTCCAGACAAACGGTAGAGTCAGCCCAATGAAAACAAGTAGGTGAAGACTAGCGGAATGGTTCTCATGGGAAAACTGAGGCATTGTTGTGGAAGAAGAGGAACGGGATGCCGCGCAAGGAAAAGAAGAAATATTCACACCAGCTGCTTTCCAACTCGTCATATGTTGATCCACACATTAATCCCAAGAGGTAGGTTTTATTGCTTTTGTTTTCACAATAAAGAAGCGGAGGCTTGGAGAGGGTAAGTCAAATCAAGTAGCTGGTAAGCTGAGATCTAGATTCAAATACTGATCCATCTGACTCCAAAACCCTCATCCCTTCCTCCACTACACTGTCTCTCTCAGCTTCTTCCGGGAAGGGATTTAGCTACGTCAACAACTAGCACGGCTGGAAGAAATCATAGGAGCTCAATCAATTGTAGAGGCTAGAGGCTGACTACAGTGGGTTGCACTTTGGACATGCTGCAAGGGGCATTCAGCCTCAGATGCTGAGGTGGGGGCTAGTAGGGCTCAGGCTTGGGAACAGAAGGTGTGTTGATGGATTTGGGGGTGAGACAGCAAAGTGGATGAGGAAGAGGAAACTGGGAAGAAGGATGTCCAGATAGCAGTTCGCTGGTAGATTGTAGCAGGCGCACTTTACTTCCCACGGCTTTGCTCTCCTGGCAGCTCTCCTGCTATTTCCCATTTCTCCCCTCTGAGATCTGAGTTTTGCCATATGAGTAAGTGAGGGCAGGTCTGTCTGGCTCTTTAGGTCCCTCTCTTTGTTTCTCTTCTTTGCATATACCTTTCCAGGCTTCTAAACACTAGAACATTAAATTCAGAGTTGCTCAGCTCATTGCAGTAGAATGGAATAATGAAGGAAGCAGCCTGGAGGTGGTCTGCCTGGCTCTGCCACTTAGTTGCTGTGTGACCTTGGGCAAGTTGCTTAATGTCTCTGGGCTTCAGTTTCTTTATGCATAAGATGGATATAAAAAGAGATTGACCTCACAGAGCTGAGATAATCTACCAAAAGTTCTCAGGACAGTGCCCTACTCACTGTATATGCTCAGAAATAAAAATGTCAGGCACTACTGACTCAAGGCTGAGAAGCCTGGCTGGATGGGGGCTACACAGCCCAGAGCAAAGACCTGGGTGAGCAGAGAGAGGTGTGCTCAATCTTTTTTTCAGGTATGTTCCACCTACTCGATTCAGAGTTACAATGTCCTGGGGGTGAGAGTTCATGGGGCAGGCAGGTCAAAGTTTACCTCTGAGTTTGCTTTTCTTGAAGGGGGCTTAGACTAGGCTTCTCAGAAGAAGTGAGTCATAAGGAATGATTTTAAAGAAAGGGAGGCTGCTGATTAATAAAGTGGCATGAAACTTCAAAAGCTGACCTCCGTAAAAATTTAACTAGTAAAAATGGAGTAATTTTATATCCCCCCATATTATTTGAGGGCTCCTTTGGCAAGGAAATCTATATCTACTGATAATCCCAAATGCACCTTTGATTTCAGAGTGCATTTATGTATATTTTTGGCAGTAGATTTACATCCTAATCATGTTTATAGCTTAAATTAATATGGAAATTAACCCTGAAACCCCAGGCCATTTCAGAGCACTGGGTTTTACAGACCTTGAATTACTTTAAAATAGATGTTGAAAATGTGAACTGCATAAAAAATAAAAGCTGATAGTATTAATTTAATTTAATCTCCATTAAAGATATCAGGAATGATTTATTGAGTTTTTAAAAGAAAAAAGGCATATGTTCTATTATGGCCACGTGCCACTACAGATACAGGTTATTTGAATGAAAAATAATGCTTTTGTCAGATGCTAGTTTATTGCTGGATCCCAAATGGGAATAAAGTTCTGTGGGTTTCACTTTAATGATAATCTCTATGAACACATGTCTATGTGTAGAAACATGTCATATCTTTAGCAATATAGAGCTACCTAACAGGTTTCATCACATCCCAGATTCTGGCATTTGGGGAGGCTCCCTTGCTGGGGAGAATAAGCTTCAAACCATTTTTATTACAGATATGAATTTGTTCACTCACAAATATTTATCAAACAGTCACTATGTGCCATGCACTGTGTTATGTGTTTACTGAAAATAGTGGGTAAAGAGAGCAGGCATTCTCTGTTTTATGGGATTAGTAGCCTAAGGTGTGAGAGAGACATGAAGTATGACTCAAGTGAACATATAATAATCATGTGGGGATCAGTGTGAGGAACTGACACTTACCCTGCGATGCAAAGCGGAAGACTTTTTGTCTGTTCATCCTCTATGCAAAGGTAGCACACGTGCGCATGCACGCCACTCTGCATATACGTGTTGCTGTGTCTGTGGAAACAGCACAAGCTTTGCAAGGATCTTGAGCATCCCATGTGGTTAGCTGGGGGTGGGGTGTAGGGACTTTTAACACTTACCTTATATACTTTCTCCCCAACATCCCTCCCTTCCACCAGTTGGTAGATGAGGAAGCTGAGAGAGGCTGTCACCTGCTCCTAGATACACACCTGGTTAAGTGGCACAGCTGGGACTTGAAGCCAGCTCTCTTACCTCAAAGCTTGTGTTTTTTTCTCCAATACTACAATTCTCTCCCCCTAACATTCTGAGTGCTTCCCTGCAGGCAGTTGGAATTTCAGCTGCCTTCTTCAGTTTAGGCTGAGACAAATGGGTCTTTCTCTTTCCCTGAGGGACACTGGACCAGAAGACCTGAGCTACCTGCTTCGCCTTTCAGGGCAGTTCAAACGGGTCAATTGTAACCAAACTTTGGCTCTGGAGAGGTTTCTTTAGTCCCTTTCTTCCCAGTCCCTTCTGTCACCAGGACCAGGCCAGAAAGGGGTGATAAGTCTGGAGGCTGAGGATAAATGGATTTGCCTGAAGGCAGAAAGCAGGCCTGGGGAGTGCCAGGTGTCACCTGTAGGGCCCCCACACCTGTGGAGGAGGGAGAGACATGGTGGCATTCTAAGCCTAAGAGAAAAGCAGCTCCCAGCTTTATTCTCTTTTCTTTATAACTGTCATTTTTTAAAAATCAGGTATAATTATATACAGTGAAATGCACAGATTTTAAGTTCAGTTCTGTGGATTATGGCAATGTATACGCCTATGAAACTGCCACCCCAAACAAGATACATTTCAATAGTTCCAGAAAGTTCTCTTGCTCCTCTTTCCAGTCACTCCCCCACCCCCACCCCACCATAGACAAACAGTGTTCTGACTTCTATCTCCATAGGTTAGTTT
>NW_007727628.1:23360-24479 GCF_000696425.1 Galeopterus variegatus
CACCCAGAGGGAGTGCCTTTTTGTAATGCATGCAAAGGCAGCTGTAGTCATATTACTAGGTTTACAAGATTTCACATTCAGAAAGTACTCAATAAATGGTAGCTATTATCATGCAAATGGTACCAGTCAGGATCCTTGGTTGCAAGCAACAGAAATTGGCTTGGGCTCTCTTATGGATAAATGGGAATTTTCTAAAGGGATAGCAAGGGCTTACAAACTTGTTAGGAGGCAGAAGGCCAGGCTTGGGAGTATCAGGTACTAAGAAGGGGATGTTCTTTTGAGGACTGAGCAGCAGGAATGTCAATCAAAGCCATTGGGAAGGAGCTGACTGGTCTGTCCTGCAGAGGCTGCCGAGATAAACGTGGCCTCCACTTGTCCTGCATCCTTGTCTCACTTGCCCCAGGGAGAGAGTGTCTGGCCATCCAGAGTCATGTTCCTGCCGCTGTAAGGGACAGGCTGGAAGAGCTTCCTTAATGATGGACAGGCACTCCCTTTCTTCAAAATGCCAACCCATGGGGGATTCCCCACGATAAGGGGCAGACACTGCCTACCCCCAAGAAGGCACCCAGTGGGATTTCTCATATTGAGATGGTAACAGGTAGGGGATTATATGCTGAGAGTCAGCAAAGTGACGAATCCACTACTCAGGTCAGTTCTGAGGAATAGAAGATGTTCTGACTTATTGCCAGGAGACCTCATCACTTCGTAAACCAAGCCTCAAAAATGCAGGAGCCTGTTAAGCCAAATCTTCTTTCAAGTTGATGGCAGGACAAAGACTCTCAGATGGAGCAGGACACAATGCTTTAGCCTTTTCCACTTTGATATTTGTTTTTGGTTTTTTTTTTCCCTTTTTGTCTTTTTTCGTGACCGGCAATGGATCGCAACCCTCAGTGTCACGCCCGTACCGGACCAGGACCGGCAACGGGATCGCAACCCTCGGTGTTGCATCCGCACCTCGCTCAGCCAGTGAGCGGCCGGTCTGTATGTGGGATCCGAACCCTCGGCGGGAGCGCCACTGCACTCCCAAACGGCACACTGTAGCAGTGCGCCACCAGGCTGGCCCCTCCACTTTGATATTTGGAAAAATACCATTCACTGTTATTTTTTAAAAATGCAGAA
>NW_007727628.1:24750-36472 GCF_000696425.1 Galeopterus variegatus
GCACCTCGCTCAGCCAGTGAGCGGCCGGACTGGATGAGGGATCCGAACCCTCGGCGGGAGCGCCACTGCACTCCCAAACAGCGCACTGTAGCAGTGCACCACCAGGCCGGCCCCTCCACTTTGATATTTGGAAAAATACCATTCACTGTTATTTTTTAAAAATGCAGAATCACCTCAGGAGATACCTTTGAGTTCTAGGAGAGCTGCCTGCCAGCTTCTAGAAGATGTATTCCTCACATTAACGACCGTTAATGTAGCAGAGTGAAATGTGCCTGAGAAACTGCGGAAATAGCGGTGACCATGGTGGTGATCAAGGCTGATTGGAGGATGCTCTTGGGCAGAGCTGAAGTTTGGATCAATAGCTTCAGCCTCGAGGAGTTACAAGCCATGCTGGCACCTGCCACTAACCATGGCGGAGGGGTGGGGTTCCAGAAATAAAACAAAAGCACTGTGCGAAGGACTCAAGATGACTAAGTTTTTGGAGGGGCACAGATGCCAAAGAGAATGGGCTTTAGGCGGGGTGAGGATGTGGTGGGGTGGAAGTGTGAGTGCAGGGGGAGTGAGCATCGTGGTCTCAGTTCCTGGAGGAAGTTCAGCCTGTGGGGCAGGGGAGGGGCAGGTGCTAATATAATCGGGTTTTGTGCCTGGCACGTCACCTATGTCAACTTGTTTAACCTTCACAACAACTGTGTGTAGCAGGTCTTACTATTCCCATTGTACATATGAAGAAACTGAGGCTCAGAGAAGCCATGTAAATTGCATCATGGTCTGATTCAGATGGAGCGCGTATGGCTAGAGGCCACGTGTTAGATCTGGACTCAGTGGAAGGAAAGGACATTCTAAAATACAGTGGCAGCCAAAGGATAGGAGACCCTCATCACCTCTACATTTTGATGACTCTTCATGGTCATTGTCACGTCCCTCTTGCCCTCAGTGAGCAGGTTCTCAGGGCAGATCTTCTCTGATGGCAGGAGGGGACATGGAGTCTCCTCCCCTGTGTTGATGGCTGCTCCCGCACAGATGGTCCAGCTGCTGCTGGCCTAGGAGAGACAGAATAAGAAGGAGGGAGGAAAGGTGCAAGCTGATAGGCACTCAAGCCACCTAAGCCCCTGTCACTAAGCAAACAGCAGTGGCAAGAGCAGTAGAGAGGCCTGGATTTTGGTGGCGCCCCAGGCAACACTCCTACTTTCATTTAGGGGCCGTGAGCAGAAGTAGCTGCTCCTCCCCCGCCACCCTTCTTACCTTTAGTGTGCTCTAAAGAAACCCTCCACCCCAGGGCTAGGACATCCCCAACTATCTGGAACACGGCCATGATTATTTGGTTAATAACCACCTCCTCTGTTGAACTTCCCGGAACTTGCCTCTGTTGAAGCTCTCCAAACAATTATCCACTCCCTCGCCCATGTGTTTGCCCCACAAGTATTTGCTAAGCACTTGCTATGCCATGTGCCAGGCCGTATGCCAGGTCCCGAGGTCTGGTGAGCAGACACAGTTCCTGCCCTCAAGAAGCTTACAGTCTGGTGGGGAAGACAGTTGTTCTCTTCTAGAACTCCTTCTCCACCCCCGTCCCAATCCCCATGCTGTTCTCTCCCAGGGCTTACACCCCCTGGGTCCTCCCTGCAGGCCAGACACTACGACGACAAATGCTGAGCTGCTCATCAAAGACTCCATTGAGAGAGGGTCAGCATGTGTGGAAAGCATCAGTGTTGGTGCTGAGCCTCCCTGTGCAAGCACAGCTATGTCAGCGTGTTTTGACAGCTCTTGACAGCAGGTGTCTGTCAGCCCTCGTTCTTTCCCCTCTCACCCCCAATTGTTTCTGCCAGCCTCAAAGTGTCACTTCCATTTGGAAGGCATGGAGGAAGCAAGGTGATGAGAGGACCAGGAGTGGAGGTCAGGCATGGCCAGAGGACAGTGGCTTCTGTGCTGAAACATCCCAGGAGCATGGCGTCATTGATGGGAGGATCCAGGACCACAGGCTCAGCTGCAGCACCTCTTTTCTTTGCCTGTGCCTTTGAAGAGGGCAGTTTTCTTCCATCAGAGTACATCTTCTCAGTGTCTCCCCCATGGAAACCATAATATTTCCCTAGGTAGGGGGGCAGTGATGAGTGGAAGGGAATGTCCTGGCTATGGGTTTGAGTTGTCAGAGACTGATTTTAAGAAATGAGGAAGGGAGTGAGCACAGGTTAGTGAGTTAAGGCTTTGGGGTCAGACAAACTGGGGCTCAAACCTAATAATGATCCAGTGATTCCATTGCTAGGTGTATACCCAAGAGAAAAGAAAACATCTGTCCACACAAAGACATGTATGTGAATGTCCATAGCAGCATTATTCATGGTAGCCAAAAAGTGGAAATCATCCAAATGTCCATCAGCTGATGGATGGGTAAATAAAATGTGGTGTGTCCATACAATGGACTATTGTTTAACTCTAAAGAGGAATGAGGTACTGATACCTGCTAGGATGCAGATGAACCTTGAAAACATAATGCTGACTGAATGAAGCCATGTGCAAAAGACCACATATTGTATGATTCCGTTTGTATGAAAGATCCAGAAAAGGCAAATCTATACATAAAGAAAGGCTGGAGAAGGGAAGACAGGGAGTGACTACAAATGGTTAAAACATGATCTTTTCAAGGGGACAGAAATGTTCTAGACTGGATGGTGGTAAGTGTTGCATAATTTTGTAAACTTACTAAAAATTATTAGATGTACACTTAAAATGGGTAAATATATCATATGTAAATTATACCACAATAAAGCTGTTATAAAAGTCCTAATTATACCACTTACTTGCCAATAGGCCTGGGAAAGTTATTTAATTACTGAGTCAGTTTCTGCATCTGTAAAATGGGGATAATACTACCTCCTACTTCATAGACTCATTGGGAGACTCAGGGGCCTGATTCATAGTGAGCAGTCAATAAATGTAAGTAATAGCAGTTGACAATTGTCACTACTGCTCTCGTGTTGTTGTTTTTTTAAAAGGGATTTTATTTAGGAAAGAGAGAGAGAGAGCAAGGATCTTGGGTAGCAGTGAAATTACAGGGTTTAAGGGCTTGTGAGACTTCACCCTCTCTCCCCGTACTAGATAGATGTCTTTAATGGTCTACCTCCATAATACATTCCTGAATGTTCTCTCTGAATGCAAAGAAGTCTGGTTAAAACAAACAAAAGCTCGGGCCAGCCCGGTGGCGCACTGGAGAGTGCGCCGCCTGGGAGCACGGCGGCGCTCCCGCCAAGGGTTCAGATCCCATGTGGAGACTGGTTCCCGCTCACTGGTTGAGCACGGTGCGGGTGCAACACCGAGGGTTGTGATCCCGTTACCGGTCAGTAAAAAAAAAAGACAAAAAGGAAAACAAACAAACAAACAAACAAAAGCTCACACCAGCTGGAGTGCAACACCGAGGGTTGTGATCCCATTACCGGTCAGTAAAAAAAAAAAGACAAAAAGGAAAACAAACAAACAAACAAACAAAAGCTCACACCAGCTGGAGGCATAATGGAGATGTGGGTCTCCTGTAGAAATTCGTACCAGGATGAGTTGAATTATGCAGAAGAGAAAGTGAGGGAAATCTTTGGGGTCCAAGCGGTGTCTAGCGCTCCTAGTTTCTCCCTTCTTATTGCAGCTTTTATTTTTATTTATGAATCCAGGATGTCTTTGGAGGTTACAAGGAGTCACAGGTGAGTTGAAAGGTCCCCTCTACCTCTTGGCTCTTCTTCCCTCTGGGTTAACCTCTTTCCCAGGAAACGGCTTCCCTTGTGGTGACAACAGGCTCAGGTTCATTCAGCTTAACAACCCCAGGGCAGACACACTTCTTTCCACCAAGTTTCAGCAAAGTCCCCAGGGCTTTTTCTCATTCAGTGTACTTAGATCTCACGCTTCTCCTGAACCAATCACTGTGGCCTAGAGAATGCAGCATGCTGATTGGCCCGACCTGGTCACGTGTCCTGTGGGGGGCCGAGGTCAGCCCCACTTACCCCACATTGATAGAAAAAGGAGGGGAGGTCCCTTACAGGAAAACTAGGGATTCTTACCAGAGGAAGAGGGAATAGCTGGTGAGCAGATTCATCACAGACGTCCACTGTGACCATCCGTCGAGGGACTTCCACCTTCATCGTGCTAGTCTTGGGGGAATTCTAGAACTGTTGTTTGAGGAACACCTTGGTCCTGCTTTAGGGCCTCCCTTAGTCCTCTGTTTTCCAGAGCACCCAAAGATATCTTTCTATCCGAGCAGAGTACTGGTTAGCAGCTTCATTTTCAGGAGGGAATGTTAATCCCATTTCTCATCTGGCTCATTTTCAAAGCATATGTTTCAACAGTTAATGGAAACACAGTATCTGTATTACAAATTCTTATTAAGGAATACCACCCCAAAGATTTAACTGGACAACTCATAAAAATTTTGATTTCAAAACATGATTCCCATGGAGGACTGTGTGGAGCATTTACAGTCTGCAAGTTCCTCTAGATATTCCAAAGCACACCGCTGGGTCAACCAGAGCCACCTGAGAGCAATGTACTTTGACTATATGACTTTGGCCCCGCTAGACACCTATCTGCTGGGAATATGCCCTTGGCTTTTATAGATGTATGCTATAAAAAGCAGTTGCATTAGTCAGGATATTCCAGGCCATGATACAACAACAAATAAACCCTCAATTCCCTGGGGTTAAACATGATAAAGGTTGACTTTGTGTTCACCTCGCAGTCCAGGTGGTTCTCCTCCAGAAGGGACTCAGGGATCTAGGCTGCTTGCACCTATACCTCAACTGTCTCTGG
Source organism: Galeopterus variegatus (assembly GCF_000696425.1). Lineage (NCBI taxonomy): Eukaryota > Metazoa > Chordata > Mammalia > Dermoptera > Cynocephalidae > Galeopterus > Galeopterus variegatus. Next base: position 29,533 of record NW_007727628.1, read on the forward strand.
GTTTTTCTCTTTCATTCTTGAGGATGAGAAGATATGGGAGAGCAAATGAGCAGAATTCACTGACACAACCCCATTCATGAGAATTCAGCTACATGATCCCAACCTAGCTACAAGCGGCTCTGGGAAGAAGAGAAAACACGATGGCAAACCACAGCCTCATCCCTGCTGCACACTGGTTATAGGAAATACACAAATGCATTTATTATGAGAAGGCTGCTGAGACTCAGGATCAAGTATAGCAAACTGAAACACAGGCATTCATTATTATCCCTTCTCCAACCAGCTGCAAGTACGGTACATGGATTTTCAAAAGGCATGCGCCCATAAGGATGAAGAAAATGGAAAGGAGATGATAGCAATTAAATATTGGAAGTTGGGAAGCAAATAAGCAAGCAGTTACTGACCTGGCAGACCAGGAAAGCTGAAGCCAAGGTCAAGAGTGGGGGTGGAGGCAGGGCTGTGAGGGAGTGAGAGAGGGTCCCAGAAGCAGGTTAAGTGAGGTTCCAGAACCCCACAAAGGCTGAGATATTGAAATACCAGGCCCTTCAAAAATGAGAGGGCAGATGAGTGTAAGAACAGGATTGGTTTAAATTTGGAAAAGTAGTCATTAGACAACCCCATATACCCTCCCCTCAAACCCCATCACCAAAGGGTGCCCCATTTCCCCTCCCCCACCCCAGCAAAAGGAGAGAGGTTTACTAGACACAGCTGAGGGGAGGGATTCCATATCCAGACCAGGAGCATACAATGAAGGTTTCTACACTCCACCCCATCCCACTTGGCTCCCAGAACTCTAGCAGTCGGACTTACGTAACAGGTTGGAGAGTGGGAGATTCCTCTCCGGTTTACTAGACACAGCTGAGGGGAGGGATTCCATATCCAGACCAGGAGCATACAATGAAGGTTTCTACACTACACCCCATCCCACTGGGCTCCCAGAACTCTAGCAGTCGGACTTACGTAACAGGTTGGAGAGTGGGAGATTCCTCTCCAAGGAAAGCAATGAGACCAGGAGAACAGACCTACGGGAGCCTGGCGTTCGCTTTACCGCGTGGTGCCCTCCGAATAAGGTCTCGGGAGAAATTCCTCTCAGACCTTAGATGTGCTTCTGTTGAACAGCCAAGGAACACACTCTTAGAAACATTTTGACCCTCACAAGAAAGGGAATTTCCTTCTTCGCTCCATCTCTAGGAAACAACTCCGAATTCTCTGCCCATCTCCAGCAGTTGTGTGGGAATTCTGGTACACATTTCCGGGCACTAAATTTATTGCTGACCTTACTATGCCACCTCATTTTAGTTTCACCCTGATTTCCATCTGTTGATAAACTCACTCACTCATTCAACAAATAAGGGTGGATTGAGTGCACTTGAGTGCCAGACAACAGGCTCACTGTTGGAGACCAGGGACTAGCTCTCGGGAGTCGTACACACTGGCAGTGTGTGCTTTTGGCAAGTATGCTCAAATCCATTTTGGAAGTATGTGTGGATGCACAATTGTTAGAAATAAATACATATGCAAAGAATAGAGCTGATCATCCCATCGTGAGGCCAGAGAATATGCTTTACACAGTGGCAAAATTCCAGTGGTGTCTGCATCTGCCACTGCTGAGGATTGATGTCCCCCCGAAATTTAGTCCCCACCGTGACAGTGTAAAGAGGGTGGGAAATCCTATCATGGTAATTGAAAGGTGATTAGATTATTGGACCATGCTGTAGTAAATGGATTAGTAATAGTGGTCTGGGGCGTGGTTCTGAGGGCTTTAAAGGAGAGCATATGAGTCCTTCTCTCTCTCTGCTCCACCATTTTCTTCCATGTGAGACCCTGCATTGCTGTAAAGCCACCACCAAAGAAGACCCTCACCAGATGTGTTTCCTGGACCTTAGACTTCCCAGCCTCTGAACTGTAAACAATAAATTTCACTTTCTCTATAAATCACCTAATTTCAGGTATTTACGTTCAAGCAACAGAAACGGACTAATACAGCCACGAAGGGTGGCTAGGCATGCAGGGGCCCTGTGTGGAGGGGAGGAGTCTGGGAAGTGTGTGCCTTCTCATAGAGGGACCTCACATCTCAGGGAATTGACATAAGAGAGAGACAAAGGAATGAGCTCTTGTTCTTACCACTTGGGTGTCTCTCTAAAGAGTCTTTACTCTGGATTTATGCTCCTTGGTGCCTGAGTAACCTTGCAAGGCCACAGCGTTGCAGAAAATCACCAGCCAGTTTCAAGAACACCAGTGGGAATCCAGTTACTGTCTCTCTCAATGGCAGATCTTTGCTGTGAAGGGAGAGTCTCACTGCCCAGATGCGCCTGCCACCACCCTTTGTGGCTGGGAGAAGCTGGGGTGTGCAGACAGCTGACCTGCCTCTGGCAGGAACGTGCTTGGTCCAGATGGGCTTGAAGACGTTTGAGCTCAGGCCCCTGTTAGCAGGGCGGCAGCCACGCCTTTGACTCGATACTGCATTCCGCATCGGTGCACGTGCATGCACATCTCACACGTGTGCACACTCCTACAGGGACGTTAATAGAGATCTACAGCCCTCGTTACCATTTGCTTTCATAAATAAATATATTCAATCGCTAAGCCAGATTTATTTCTGCCAACAGCTTGCTGGTGACACCTCCCCCTCGTATTCACAGCTCCCAAAGTAACCCCAGCTTCTTCCACCCCACCCCCAGGCGTGACTTTCTCTCTTAAAATTTTATTTTTAATTTGTTGTGATGAATGAGTGACACCTCTGACAGCTGATTCGTGGAGATTAATAGAAACGACACAATATTTATGTCGGCGCTACGAACAATTATCCTACCATCTATCTCTGAGATTATCTCCCTGATTGAAAACTACTCATCCGTGTAATCGGAATTATTTGGAATTAGAAGAGAATTTATAGCCTCCCTGGAGCACGCTCTCTCCCCTCACGTCTACACCTCGGTCTCCATCCTTCTCTTGTCCCTCCTCTGGGCCTTTGGCCTGATCTTCCATCCCAGTGATGGGGAAGAGAAAACCTTTCTCTCTTTGAGGAGTGCTGCTTGTCAGGGCAGCAGACATCTCTTTGGGATGGTGCAGGGGGGCATGATATAGAATCTAGAAGGAGCTGTTGGCAGGAGAGAGGGTCTTAGTGGTGCTAGGAGAGTTAGGGTCACTGAGGCCAGCTCGTGAGCTCAAGATAGATGAATAGAATCTGAAGGAAGAGGTTTAATACAGAGGCAGAGGAGAAAGGTGACTTTGGAAAGCATGTGGAGTCAGATCGTGACAACTGTAAGAAATCTAAAGGAGCAGGATAGGATTCGGATAATGGTGTTGAGGCTGCTCTTAAGAGTGTCTTAACACAGCATATACCACAGACTGGGCAACTTAAACACAGACCTTTATTTCTCACAGTTCTGGAGGATGGAAGTTGGAGATCAGGGCGTCAGCAGGGTCGGTTCTGGTGAGGGCCGCCTTTCTGGCTTGCAGAGGGCCGCCTTCTTTTATCCTCACATGGCAGAGAGAGAGAGAGAGAGAAAGAGGAGAGAGGGGGAGAGAGGCAGAGGGGGAAATAGAGAGATAGAGACACAGAGAGAGAGAGAGAGAGAGAGAGAGGAAGTTCTGTTGTGTCTGTTCTTTTAAGGACACTAATCCCATCTGAGGGCTCCACGCTGACGACTTCATTACTTCTCAAAGACCATCTCCAGATACCGTCACAATGGGGATTAGGGTTCAATGTATGAATCTGGGGGGGACACAAGCATTCAGTCTATAGCAGACAGGGTGGTGTGGGGGGCTGGGGAGGGTGAGTCAGGTGGTCTGGAACCTGGACCACATCAAGGCCCACCTTGGGTGCTGGGAATGGAGGAGGGGAGGCTGGACAACAGCAGGTGCAGATCTGGAGAAGCCAGATAACCTGCTTGTCACACTGAGGAGGCCAGAGAGTGGATGTCAAGGTATGTGGGTGGTGGTTCCAAAGGGAGGTGGAGAAAGTTCCTGAGAAAGTTCCTGAGAAATAGTCTGAGAAGGAAGAGACTCAGGGACATGATAAGGAAGGAACATTAACCTTCATCCTCCTATACTGTAGTTCCATTGCAATTGCCCAATCCCTGAATCAAGAAACTTCCCACACACCTGGCCTCAGGAAGTAGAAAGGGTGGAGGCTGGCAAGGGCATCGCATTGCCAGCTCCACGGTTGTCTGGTTGCAAGCAACAGAAACCGACTGAACGAACTTAACCAAAACTGGAGTGTGTTAGAAGGAAGGAGGAGCTCACAGGAAGGGTCAAGCCTCAGGAAGTGCAGGCGCCAGGACAGCTAATGATCTGGGCGTGCTTGGCTGTTCTCAGCCTCTGGGGCACCCAATTCAAGGCTCTCCGTCCAAGGAGAGAGCATGGGATTGGTCTAGCTTGAGTCATGGGATCGGCAGCACCAAGGTTGCAAGTGATGGGCGTGGGACAGCTAGCTCCCCAAAGCAAAACTGGAGAGAAGTTACCAGAAAAAGAGTATGCTGGGCAAAAGGTTGCAAGTGATGGGCGTGGAACAGCTAGCTCCCCAAAGCAAAACTGGAGAGAAGTTACCAGAAAAAGAGTATGCTGGGCAAACAGAAACAATAGATCATCTACTACATTACAACGAATCACTTTCTCTCTCCTTTTTTTCCCCTCTCTCCCTCTCTCTCTCAGTGAAATCTAATAAGTTGATATCCAGCAAAGATGTCTTTCTTTTGACTGATCCCAAGCTCAACCAACAGAAATAAGATCATCACCACCCTGTCATGAATAACCCTTTTTCCCTTCACGGACTCCTGTCAACACCCAAGTGCCCGTTCCGACTGTCTATGTCCACTGTGTATACCAGAGACTCAGCAGGACCCAGGGAGAAGGTACTAGGAAGGAAACCCACGTGGAATAATGTGTACAGTTGCCCCTTGCTTAGGAACCTCCTTGGATGCAAATAGATTGATTCTGCAGAGGGCCAGGGCAGGGCCCAGGGACAGAGACTGAACTTTATTTAAAACGACAGTGAGATGTCTGTATTTATTTGGGGGTGTGGAGTGCAGGGGCAGGGGGCACTGCAGCGAGGGGTATGCTATTCTAATGGGGCCTGGGAGCAGAACAGACAAGGCCATTGGTGCCACATCCACTGCAAGCCAAGGAGCATGAACTTGCCCAGCCTTGGGCAACACCTGGTGCTGGAGGATCGCCAACCGGAAGCGAGTCCCGGGAGAGCAGCCTCTTCATAAGAGGGGCCATAGGGGGCATGTGGGAAGTCATCAGGGTGAGCAGCCTTAATAAAGGCAGAAGATGAGATCAGAGAGGGGTGAGGAGGAGCAGGGGGAGTCTGAGAGAAGGAAATGATTGCGGGAGAAACAGATGCAATTGAGCAAGACTCCTGGAGATGGATTTCCCCGCTTTGGTCCCAACTCAAATCCCTGTGCTCAGATTAATTAGCAAGGAAATATTTTCCTGTCTGCAGAAAAAGGCTGCTGGATTGCCAGTGGGACATGAGGGTGGGCAGTCTATCAAATAACTACTAATTAGGTTACTTCCCACTGCTGTTGACATGCTGGGGACATGTTCCTGGGCCAAAATAAAGGGGGGAGGAGGGAGAGGAACAGAGACAGAAATAGAGAAACAGACGAGGATCCTCTCAGCTTGTTTTAGAGAGGCTGGGATCAGGAAGGAGAACCAGATCCAAAGCCCAAAGGGGAGATGACAGAAGAGAAGCCACGTGCTGTTTAGCGGACAGCCGGTGGCCAAGACCGGCATTAGTGCGTGTGTTTCATTGTTTTCTGCAAATGATCTGAAAACACGGGCAGTAGGCAAGCCACTGGGGAGCTGTGGGAGGGACGGGTGTTGCTGGGGTAGGCACTGGACGATGCAAATAATGACGGTGGGGTTATTGCATATTTGCTGTGTGTCTGGCTCCATCTTCCTAAGCACTTCATTCATTTATTCACTCACCAAGTATGAGACAGGAGGTTGGGAGATTAACACACGTGCCTCATTTATCCTCACAACTGTGGGGAAGGCAGCTTAGCTCTCTTTTATGGATAAGGAAATTAGGGCTCAGAGAGGTTTAATAACTTGCCCTTGGTCACACAGCAAGTGTGAAGTGGTGAAGCTGAGTTTTGAACTCAAGCTCTGCCTGACTCCAGCCCCACCTGCCCTCAACCACTGCTCAATCAGCAATGGATATTCGACGATACACATTCTCTTCTTTCTTGTTCCTTTGCCTAAGTCTCCTAATTATGCCCTGGCGTTCTCAAGCCATGTTCTTCAACATGTCACATGCAGGAGACTTCACTATCCTGCAAGAGGGGCAACACCATTTTCCACAAGGTGTGAGACTTTGACGTTTGGTAGTGACCATCATCTTGTTCCTTGTCTTTAGCCAGAGCTGAACTTGAACCATGTCAAACTGATGAGTGTCCATCCTATTTGAAGAGAGTCATCCAACCCATTCCACTGACAGCACCACAAAGCCATCTGCATTGTGCCAATGTGGAGTCTGCCTGTTTCCTTACATTTTGCCATCATTGGAGACCAGGCAGGTGAATCAGCTGGTGTGCAAGGTGACTCTCAGCCACCCCTTCTTCTGCATGGTCCATCCTCTTCCCTCCAGCCCTTCCTTGTCAACAGAGTTGGACCACAGGGTGCCCCATTGCTCTCTGGGGTGAGCCTCCCTCCTGGTGAATTGTTTTTCAGTAGTGTTTATTTTTTCTTGCCTCAAAGTTCTCTCTTGCAGTGCTCAATAAAGAAGTCTTACAGCTCAATGAGACAAACAACCCAATTAAAAAATGGGCAAAAGATTTGAACAGACTAAAGAAGATATGCAAATGGCTGATAAGACACAAAAAGAAGCATATCATGGGGCCGGCCCGGTGGCGCACTGGATAGTGCGCCGCTTGGGAAGCGCGGCGGCGCTCCCGCCCCCGGGTTTGGCTCCCCCACACAGACCCCTTCC
>NW_007727628.1:36563-52780 GCF_000696425.1 Galeopterus variegatus
CGAGGGTTTGGATCCCACATACAGACCGGTTCCCGCTCACTGGCTGAGCGAGGCGCGGGAGCGACACCAAGGGTTGCAATCCCGTTGCCGGTCCCCGGTCCGGTGCGGGGGCAACACTGAGGGTTGTGATCCGTTGCCGGACACGGAAAAAGACAAAAGACAAAAAAAAAAAAAAAAGAAGCATATCATTAATTATCAGGAAAATGCAAATTAAAATCACAACAAGATATTACCACATGCCCATTAGAATGGCTAAAATGGAAATGATTGTTAATACCAGGTGTTGATTAGGATATAGACCAATTGGAACTTTCATACAATGCTGGTGGGAATGCGGAATGGTCAACCACTTTGGAAAATTGCTAGTTTCTCATAAAATTAAACGTACATTTACTATACAACCCAGCAATTCCACTTTTGTTCCCCCCAAATAAATGAAAACATACGTCCATGCAAAGATTTGTACATAAATGTTTATAGCAACTTTATTTGTAATAGCTAAAAACTAGAAACAACCCCAAATGTCCACCAGCCAGTGAATAGATAAATTATGATATAACAACGTAGTGGAATACCACTCAGCAATAAAAAGGATTAAACTACAGACACACACAGCATGAATGAATCTCAAAAACATTTTGCTAAATGAATTAAGTCAGACACAGAAAAGTATATACTCTATAATTGCATTTATATGAAATTCTAGGAAAGCCAGACCTAATCTAGAATATCACAAAGCAAACCAGTGCTTGTCTGGTGCCAGGAGTAGGATGGGCGGGAAGGAGCTTTTTGGGGATGATGGAAAAGTATTCCTTACCTTGATTGTGGTGGTGGTTAGAGGTCAGCAAGCTTTTTCTAGAAAGGGCCAGATAGTAAATCTTTTAGGCTTTGAGATCCATATGGTCTCTCTTGCAACTACTCAACTTTGTCACTGTAGCATGAAAGCAGCCATAAACAGTACAGAAACAAGCGGGCATGGCTGGATCTGGCTCAAGGGTCATTGTCTGCTGATCTTGCTCGAGATTCATCATACTCTTAGACTGGGTGCATTTTATTACATGTAAATTATACCTTCATAAAGTTAATAAAAGCAACACAAATCCAAAATATGTAGCTATTTTCGAAGTTAATTTTTTTTAGAAATCTACATACAAGAAATGTACAAATCACATGTAGATAGCTTGATGAATTTTAATTTTAGCCATCTAGTAGGTGTGCAATAGTATCTTGTTGTGGTTAATTTGTATTTTCCCTGATGACAACTGATATTGAGCATCTTTTTATATGCTTATTGGCCATTTGGATATTGTTTTGTGAAGTGCCTATTTAAGTATTTTGCCCATTTTTAACTTTGGTTCGTTACTTTTTTTTTTTTTTTGTACTGATTTGTATGAGTATTTCAAATATATTCTTCTAATCTATAGTTGCCTTTTCACCCTCTTAATGGTGTCTTCTGACGAACGGATGCTTTTAATTTTAATACGAGTTTACCAGTATGTTCCTTTATAGTTAGTGCTTTCTATGACCCATTTAAGACATCTTTGCTTATGAATAGCTCATAGTTATTGAGATATTCACCTATGTTTTCTTGAAGGAGCTTTATTATTTTACCTCTCGCATTTAGTTATTACCGAGAATACATAAAGAAGTCTTACAGCTCAATGAGACAAACAACCCAATTAAAAAATGGGCAAAAGATTTGAACAGACTAAAGAAGATATGCAAATGGCTGATAAGACACAAAAAGAAGCATATCATGGGGCCGGCCCGGTGGCGCACTGGATAGTGCGCCGCTTGGGAAGCGCGGCGGCGCTCCCGCCCGAGGGTTTGGATCCCACATACAGACCGGTTCCCGCTCACTGGCTGAGCGAGGCGCGGGAGCGACACCAAGGGTTGCAATCCCGTTGCCGGTCCCCGGTCCGGTGCGGGGGCAACACTGAGGGTTGTGATCCGTTGCCGGACACGGAAAAAGACAAAAGACAAAAAAAATATCCCTCCATTTACTTGGTTTTATTTTCTTTCAATAACTTTTTGTAATTTTCTATGTAAAGGTTTTTGCACATCTTTTGTTATATTTATTTTTAAGTATGTGATTTTTTAAAATGCTATTGTAAATGGTATCTTTTTTAAAGTTCATTTTCTAATTGTTTAGTTCTAGTATATAAAGATACAATTGGTTTTTGTGTTTTGAGCTTATATCCGGGGACCGTAATAAGTTCATTTATTGATTCTAATAGTTTATCTGTTGTTTACTTCTTTATTAATTTTCTACAAATGACAATCATGTCGCCTACAAATAGTGACAACTTTATTTCCTCATTTCCAATTCTTACACCTTTTTGCTTTGTGTCACTGCTCTGGCTAGTGCCCTAGGACAAAGTTCAACAGTAGTCATTTTAAACTCCTATTCTCATCTTTGTTTCATTCCCAATATCATGGGAGAAGGAAGGCTTTCAATAATTTACAATTACCGTGAAGGTGAGGTTTACTGTAGGTTTTTCATAAATACCCACTTTTAAAGTAAGGAAGTTCTCATTTATTCTTAGTTTGCTGAGATTTTTTATTTTTTTAAATCATGAGTGATGAATTTTATCAAAAAAAATTTCTGCATCTGTTAAAATGGCCATATTTTCTCTCTTTTATTCTGCAAATATAATGAATTACATTGATTTTTGAATATTAAAATAACCTTGCTTTCCCTTAATAACTATAAGTAGTGGTGATGTGTTTTCTTTTTTACATAAGTCTGGGTTTGATTGGCTAATATTTCATTTGAGACTTCTTGCACTTATATTTGTCAGAGATATGGGCCTGTACTTCTTTTTTCTCGTAATTTCCTTATCATATTTTGTATCTGATTAGGCTGGCCAGATTATACTCCCTAAAAATAACAAGTTAGGAAGTGTTTCCTCTTTTTCTATTCTCTGGAAGTTTGGGTAAGATTGGTGTTGTTTTTTTCCTTAAATGTTTGGAAGCATTCACCAATGAAGCCATCTGGGCTTGCAAATTACCGATTTAAACCCTGTAATATTTGAAGAGAACTATTCAGATTTTCTATTTATTCCTGTATTGAGTTAAAGTTTTATTTTTTAAAGAAATTTGTATAGTTCATTTAAATTTTCAACTATGTCAGCACAAAGCTACAATATGCTTTTAACTTTTTTAAGTCTGTAAGGTCTATAACTGTGTTCCTCTTTTCATTCCTGATATTGTTTGCTTTGTTTGTTTGCTTATTTTCTGATGAATCTTGCTAAGGTTTATCAATCTTATTAGTCTTTCCTGAGAACCAATTTTTCAGCTTTGTTATTTTTCTCTTATATACATACACTTATTTAAGTTTAAATAATTTCTACTTTAATATTTAATATTAATATTTAATACTATTTCCTTCTTTCCTTCTACTTTCTCTGAACTTAATTCACTGTTGATTTTTTTGAATTCTTGAGATGCATTCTCAGGTAATTTGCTTTCAGCCTTTCTTGTTTCATCATGTACAATTAGGGATATAAATTTCCCTCTAAACACAGTTTTAAATTCATCTCATAATTTTTGAGATGCTATATTTTTATTATCATTCAATTAGCAATATTTTAAAATTTCTATTGCAATTTCTTCTTTTACTTAGTTATTTTTAGTATTTTACTTAATTTCTAAATGTGGGGATTGTTAGTTATCTTTGTGTTACTGATTTCTAGCTTAACTACACTGTGATCAGAGAAAATATTCTGAATTACTTTAGTCTTTTAAAATTTGTCAAGTGTTGCTTTTATAGGTTAGCATAATGTCAATATTGGTAGACATTCTGTGGTACACTTTTTAGAAAATATGTACTCTGGAGTTGTTGGATAAAGTGCCCAATATATGTAAACTAGTTTAAATTTGTTAGTTATATTGGCAGAGCTCCTGTATCTTTATTGGTTGTTTTGTTTGCTTGTTCTTTCAGTTACTGTATTTTTTCATATTCAATTTTTTTTAGATTTACCCACATATATCCCCTTTCTATTTTTCATAATTCTTTCCTGTATTTCCATGTTTACATATTAGCTCATTCTCTTAGTGCCTGGGAAGAGCTATCTTTAGTATTTCTTTTAATGTGGGTCTGGTCACAATGAAATACTTTTGTTTGTCTGCAAATGTCTTTACATGTAAGGCTTTCACTTTTGATGTATATTTTCACTGAGTATTCTAGGTTGGCTTTCTTTCTTTAAGCACTTTAAAGATGTCATTCCTTGTCTTCTGGCTTCCATCATTTATGTTAAGAAGTCAGCTGTCAGACTTATCTTTGCTTCTTTGAGGGTGATATATCATTTCTATGACTATGACTGCTTTTAAGATCCCATTGTCTTTAATTTTCAGGAGTTTTACTACAATGTGCTTGGACATGATTTCTTTTGTATTTATCCTGCTTGGGATTTGTAGTGCTTCTTGAATATTTGGTTTGATATCTTTCATTAATTTTGAAAACTCTATGCCTTTATTTCTTCAAATACTGCTTCTGTTGATTATTTATCTTCTCAACTTCTGGGACTACAAATACACATATTTGAAAACTTTTCATCATTTCTCTGCCTTTTTGCTCTTTTTTTGCATTTTGCATGTTTCTTTTGCTTTGTGTTTTAGTCTGATATTTTTCTACTGACATATCTTCCAGTAAAATAATCCTGTCTTCATTTTTGTCTATTATGCTGTTAAACTCAATAATGTATTAAGTTCTTAATTTGTCATTGTATTTCTCAGTGGTGGATTTAATAAATTCCAATTCTGAGATGAAATTCTCCATCTTGTCAGTTATTTTAAAAAATATTTTCATCCTATTTATTTTAAAGTCTATGCGTAATAATGTTAATATCTGCATCATCAACAGCTCTGTTTTCATTGGCTTTGTTCTTTTGTATGCCAGGAGATTTTATTAAATACCAGATTTGCATAAGAACCGTCATAGAGGCTTTGGACAATGTTATCTTCCTCCAGAAAGGGTTTACTTGGGCGACAAGGGCAGGGAAAATCACCTCAGTCTAACCAAGGACTAAGATGGCTCAATGCTAGGTTTAGACTTTTCAAGGCCCGATCTACCCTGATGTTCCTTACTCTTAGGGTGTAGCCCTTCAAAGTTTCTAACGGGGAGCTTCAGGTATTTTCAAGACCCTGTCTTTGATGTTCAGCTGTTTTGGAAGCTCTCCAATGGCCTCCAACAGTTTTTAATTTTATCCTGATTTTGTACTTATTCTTGGTGGGAACATGGGTCTGATACAAGCTGCTCCATCACAGTGAGACGCAGAATGTAGCAATATTCTTTTTTACAATCTCTAGAACTGTCATTTAGGCATTCATACAGTTTTTGAATAATATTTATTGAATTTCTACTATGTTTCAGTCACCGTGTAGAAGCTGGGGATATAGTAATAAACAAAAAGCAGAAATTGCTCTACATGTGGTGTTTACATTTTCGCAGGAGAGATAGACAACTAGCAAAATAATTAAGTAAAATATATAGTGTGTTAAATAATGAAATGTATTAGGGAAAATAAATCAAGAAAGGGGAACAGAAAGTGTTTATGGGAGTGGGTTATAGTTGTACATAGAAAGGGCAGGTAGAGCCTCACTGGGAAGGTGGCGTGTGCGTAAAGACCTGAAAGAGGCGACTGAGCGAGTCATGTAGGAAGAGCATTCCAGGCACATGGAACCGTGAATGCAAAGCCAGGAGGTGGGGACACACTCAGGATGTTGAAGGAATAGCAAGGAGGCCAGGATGGCTGGAGCACATGAGTGACGAGAAAAAATGGGGGATTTATGGAGGACCCGTGAGGTCACTGTAAGGACTTTAGCTTTTCCTCTGAGTAAGATGGGAAACCACTGGAGTGTTCCAAGCATAGGAGTGACATGACCGGCATCTGGTTTAGCAGGTTCACTCTGGCACTGTGGGGTGGATAGAAGAAGAAGGGCAATGGCAGACACAAGGAGACTTGCTGGTAGGCAGGGACCCAGGGAGAAAAGGACTTGGACCAGGGCTCAGAAGAGGAAGTGCCAAGATCGAGCTGAAAGGATCAGATGTGGGGTGAGAAAGAGCAGAGTCAAATATACTCCCAGGGAGAAGAACAGGTTTCAGGGAGGCAGGACTGGGGATAGCAGAAGCTCGACTTTGGGCGTATTGGAAATGTCTATTACACATTCATGTGGAATCAGATGATTGGATATGAAAATAAGAACTTCAAGGGAGAGAGCTTCACTGCAAATGTAAATTTAGGAGCCTCAGCAGATCTCCAAGAGAGTGAATGTAGGCAGAGAAAAGGATCGCGACTGATCCCCAGGCTTCTCCAACATTCAGAGGTCCAAGAGATGAGGAAAAACCAGCAAAGGAGATGATGAAGGAACGTCCAGAGACGTAAGAGGAAAGAGAGAAGAGTGCAATATCCAGGAGGGAGTGATGCATACGTCACTTGTGTTGCGGAGAGTCCCAGTTAGAAAAGGATGGCTACTGTCCAGTGTTTAGTGTCGTTGAGGCCATGCATGATTCTGATAAAAGCACTGGGTGTCGTGCTAAGAAGGAAAGCCTGATATATATATGGAATCAAGAGAGACAGGCAGAAGAGAAACTGGAGATGGCACGTATGGGCAACTCTTCCAAGAAGCTTTGCAATAGAGCAGAGAAAAAAAGAGGGGCAGAGCTGCATTGGAAAGAGAGGTCAGAACTTTCTAAAACTGGAGAAATAATAGCATGTTTGCCATGAGGATGGGAATGGTAAATGGAGGGAAATCAATGATGCAGGAGACGGGGGGAGAATTACAGGAGCAGTGACCTTGGGTGGGTGAGGGGTAGTGGGATCCGGGGCACACGTGGTGTCACCTCAGCTAGGAGCACAAACAGTTCAACAACAGTGACACAGTGTGAGCAGCTGAAGACTGCCTTAGACCACACGTGTCCAAGAAGCACCTAAGGTTTCTGACCTGTTCATCCCATGACTTCACGGTTTCCTTGTATTTCACAGCTAAAGAGTTGGCTCCTCTAACAAAGACTCAGCTACGGGGGAAGCTGGTGCTGAGAGAAGGTGACACCTTCAGAAGCAGAGGAAGTGGCTTCCTTGTCCCCTGCCTCTTTGGTCCAGGCTATTTCCTAGGAACTACAGGGCAGACTGAGGGGAGATCAAAGTCTGTGGTTATCACTCAGCTCTGCAGGTCAGGCTAGTGCTTGAGCTCCCTACGGCCCACCCATCTCTGCCGTGGTGGAGGTTGTCATCCTCCCCCAGGGTCCCAGGCCAGAAATCTCTCAGCTGAGAAGTTCCAGAAGTTTGAAGAGAAGGAGGTTTGCTACTCCCCCACAACCTCCTATAACCACGTTATAAGAGAAGCAAGTAGCAGACCAAATTATGTCCTCATAGAGACAGTCATAAACTAACCTACTCACAGGCAGGCACAAAAACCTGCTCTGTAGGCTCAAAGAAGGCCATCTCTCTGTCCTTGTAGGTCCTCTAAGTATACCTAGCTTGCAGGGTTCACTCAAGCAAACACCAAGATTCCAGAGACAGCATTCTTATTAGCCTTATAACCCATCAGCAACCAGAATTTTCCAGAATTCACAGTGGGCTGGTCATAGAACTGTTTAGGGATTTGGCTTACAGCCTTACCCCGATGGGTAAAGCCTACAGACCCCACTGGATTCTTACACTCCGTGCATACAAATACTGTCTTAGTTTGGGTTCCCCCATAAGCAGACCTCGAGACAAGACCTTTGGGATAGCTGTTTGGTTTGGGGGATGATTTCAGGAAGCACGAGTGAGGGAGGAAAGTGAAATAGAGAAGAGAGAAAAGACAGCAAAATAGGTGCTAAGGAGGAGGGGGGACTGCCGTGGGCAGCCAGGCCTTAACCCATCTGGGGACCCTCTGAGACACCGGGTAGAGCAAGGCTCAGAGTCTTTCGCCCAGAGGACGGGCAGACTGGGATATTTATCTAGTGACTCGTGTCCCCACTGGCTGAAGATTGCTCCGGGGCCGTCGACTCTCCTCTTGTACCTGCCTCGGGCAGAACAAGCTCCAGCGGTGGTGGAGAAAACAGACAAAAAGAGGAGAGACACAGGGGCTCGAGGTGGGGTGTGGCCGGGCTGGTGGACGCTGCCCACCCCAGATGCAGGCCAGGGGCTGTGGGGGGATCCACAGCACGCTCTTACATACATCTCAAAAATTTCACACGAGAACTCATTTCTAACATCAAACAATAGTTCACAGACCACGAATTTACCAATAAAAATCCCTTCGTAACGTTCACCATGCTACTTAGCCAACGTCGATCATTGTTCTAGACACAAATAAGAGACGCTCCCACTACGGGCCCGACTCATCACCAGCCCTCGCCCTGCACTGTGCGTTCCTGATTGAACTACTAGCAGCCCCCGGGCTACAGCTTACCCTAAGTGGCACGCACGTGATGTCACATACGCTGAGGTGTTTTGAGGTACGTTACAGACATGCTAACAGGTAGGCTGTCGGGAAAGGCCTCTCTGAGGAGGGGACCACAAAGCTGAGCTCTGAATGACAAGAGAAGCCCACCAGGCAGGGTCCGGGCAAGGCTGAGCATTTTAGGCACAGACACCAGCTCCTGCCACTCCCTTCCCCTCTCCTCTTCTTCTCCAGACATCCCAGGGCCTTTTATGCTTTTTGTTTATCTCCCTGGGAAATGACTCTTACCCCCTTCTGTGCCTGGCAGTCTCCTCTTCAGCCCTCGAAAGCCCAGCTCAAATATCCCATCTCCTCATAAACTCTCTTTCAATAATTCTAGTCGAGTCCTCTCATCATCCGAGGCGTTTGGTCCTTCCTCTGCCTTAGTATTTATGATGTTGTATTGTATTTTGTCTTTTTATATATTTACCTTCTTAAGAACAGTGCTGGTGGTTTGTTCATCTCTGTATTCCTGGTCTTTAGCCCAATGCCTGGCTCATAGTAGGTGCTCAATAAACATTTGTTCAATGAATGGCATCTGTGAGCTGGTCAAGGAAGGGGAGTCAGGATGGTGGGCCAGGGCCAGCTCCTCCTCTTCACTCACTTTCTCCCAAGGTCTGGCACCCCCCACCCAAAGCCTCCTCCCAGAAGTACAAGGAAGGGAAACGTTCATGTGTGAAAGGGGAGACTTTCTTCCACCAGCTGAGCACAAAGGCAGGCCTTTTGGGATGTGCTGTGGGGGAGGTTCTACCCTCTCTCATTCCATGGTTTAATGTGTAACTTGTCACCTTTCCTGAATGTCAATTTCTCTTATTTGCCTGTAACATTTTCATCTTGCTTGGTCTTCTTGGTTACAATGTGCAGTTCCAGGCCCACTCCAGACCTACCACAAGCCTAGCCACCTCTGCTCCGTGTTGACTGACAAAGGCTTTGGCACCCTTGTCCCTGGTCCCGGCAGCCTGGCCTAGACTTCTCATATCCACCAAACACTCACGCACCCCACCCCCATCCTGGGGCCAGCTGGAGGGCCGAGCTTCTGGCAGCATCAGTTATTCCTTGAGGACATGATCCTGGAGGGCAGGTACCTGTCCTCTGCCTCCCACAGAGCCTTGTACATTGGACAAGTATTTGAGGAATTAAACCCAATTGCTGTCCCTTCTGTTAAGGTCCCTTCATCTGAAGATTCTGTTTCTAAGGTCTCTCTTCTTCCCTCCCTCCCTAACTTTCTTTCTTCTACAAATATTTAATGAGCACCTACTATGCACCAGGCATGGAGAAGCCCATGGTGAATGACATTCAGGTATCTCTTTTATGGCGATGACCTTACAGTGGGGGACAAATCAACCAAGTAACTTCACACTGTGGGAGGTGTTATAAGGAAAATAAGCAGAGATCCCCGACAGCGAGGAAAGGAAAGGGGTCTGCTCTGGAGAAGGCACTCAGGGAAGGGGCTATTGGAGGAGGTGACAGAACACCAGATGTGAAGTGTCAAGGTCTTAATGATGTAGCTTTGTTTCTTAAAAAAAATCTGTTGCTAATGACATAAGGTTAACATTTGTTCATTTAGTGGCAAGTACATGGGTATTTGTTACCTTTTGCACTTTTCTGTATTAAAAGTGTTTCTGTATTTAAAATGTTTTCTGCATTAAGTCATCTCATTGAAAGCTTCTATCCAGCAAGTCACAATTTGTGACTCATGAGCCATAGCTCATGTGAATGGTGGGTAACCACCTTGGCACATCATCACTGGACCCCTGAGTGACTCTCTGCGACCACCCTTCACTTTTTCCTTTTCTCTTCCTGGCAGACTCTTATTTATCCTTCGAAACCCAACTCAAAGATCACCTTCCTGGTGAAGACTTCCTTTACATCCTCTTAGAGAGAGTTATTTGTTCTGTAATTGTGGTCACTCAGTACATCGTCTGTATGTTTCTAATAAATTCTAGGAAATTGTTTCATAGTTTATTTGTTTGTATATCTTCTCTTAGTCTGCATATTCTTCCAGGGTGTTGTCTCAATCTAGTTCATCTCTATATCCTTGGCTTCTAGCACAAGGCACATAGTAAGACATAGGAGATTCTCAGCGATGATTCCCTCCGATGCCTGTTGGGTGTATGAATGAATGTTTAACCTTCAAACAACAAGCTTTCAAAAGAGTATTAATAGAAGTTATTTGCATACAGGAATATGCTAATTAAAATTTGTTTTATTTATTCATTCACACAAACTCAGCGAGAACTCCATTTGGCTGCTATTAATGTTAAGTGTGATTTACTATAAGTACTAGAAATGTAAAAAATGTGTTTCTCTTAAAAGGAAAGCCACAGTTCCTTCTAGTTTTCCCCTATCCCTCCCCCCATTTCTCTGAATTAGTAAGGCTTTACTTTAGTTCAGGTCTTTTCCTAAGACTTGCAGGCTGGTTGTGTGGTAATTTAATTACCTGTGAACCTACTGAAGGCAAATAGTAAGCAATCTACAGGGAAAGATTATGGAGTTCCAGGTTATTTATTAAGTCATTCTCATGTAACCTTCCTGTGGTGACAGCGACACCCTCCCCAATCCTCGCCCCCATTCCCATGAGTCAGGGCCGGGAGGGAAGCCCAATAGAAAAGTTTGCATCTTCCAGTCAGCCAACAGAAGGGTGGCAGAGTCCTTACATAAAAGCAGACTGGCTGGCTGGTTAGCTCAGTTGGTTAGAGTCAAATAAGTAAATAAAGGGGCCGGCCCGGTGGCGCACTGGATAGTGCGCCGCTTGGGAAGCGCGGTGGCGCTCCCGTCCGAGGGTTCGGATCCGCTCACTGGCTGAGCGAGGCGCGGGAGCAATGCCGAGGCTTGCGATCCTAGCTTTTACTAATCCTTTATTTGCCAGCAGTTTTCAAATTGTGACAGTTGAGACAGTTTGCCCGTCCAAGCCCCAGTAGCAGTATTTCTGTAGTTTTATAGTAGAAAATAAAGAGGAATAAAAACAGCTATCATTTGTTAAACACTTATATGCCAGGCCCTTTCCCCAGCATTTTGTATGCATTACCCTCCTCCACAAGATAAAGGACTGTTGTCTTAATATTACAAACTTGGAAACTGACGAGTTAAGACATTTGCCCAGGATTATACAGCTTGTAAGTTGTAGAGGCAGGTTTTGAACCTAGGTAGTGTGACTCCAGTGGCTGTACCTGTAACCACTACATAATCCTGCCCCTGGGATGATGGTGACTTTATAGGAGTTTATATTAGGGCATCTTTGAGCCCATGTGTCACATAAAGTGAGGGAAGCTTTAATTGAGCTATATACCTCCAGAAGTCAGCTATTTGAGATTGTGATCCTCATACCCACACATCTGCCAGATGTCTCTTTTTCTCTTCAGTCTTCTTCCCACAAAGGTTCATTATGTGACATTTTCACAGTGTTCAGTCTTCTGACCTGACACCAGACGCTCTTGGGTACTGTGGCTTCTGGTGTGTTGCCAGTTGCCTCTTTAAGTCAGGGGTCTCGAGACAGGCCGCTGCTGCTTGCCTTGGAGGCCTCCTGGCGTGTCACACACATTCTAGCCCACAATCCTGACCTCTGTCTTTTGTCTTACAGCTGCTTTTGGCTATTTTGTCACCTCCCTGTCCTGGCAGCATTTGAGCTTACCACTTTGATGACTAGTTGGGGCTGACTGGGAGGAATATAAGAGCAGAGAAGTGAACTGTGAGTCAGAGTGTCATCTGGATGGGCCTGGGAATCTCCATTGTTACTATTGAAAACAGACCAGAAATAGTTCATGGTAAAAGAAATAAGTGGAGAAAATGGATTTACTGCCTGTTTTTCAGAGAGTGAGTGGTGTGGTTGTTAGAGGCGAGCATGCTGTAGGGGGTGCAGGTATTTCTGAAGCTGTGGGGTCTGTAGAAGAGCCAGCGGATACATTCAGAACAGATGTCATGTTGCTCTCAGTGGGCCTGTATCTTACAGGAGTGGTATCATAGTAAAGACTGACAGTAGGCTGAGTTCATGTCTGTAGTGATCCCCAGGAGACACTGGAATGCTGATGTGGAGGGCAGGGTTTTTTGTATACAGCTTCCCACCTGGGTAACGCAGGCTGATGTGTTCTTCTCTTCAGTATATAAAGATATTTATTCTCGGGCCGGCCCGGTGGCGCACTGGATAAGTGCGCCGCTTGGGAAGCGCGGCAGCGCTCCCGCCCGAGGGTTCGGATCACACGCACCCAAAAAAAGCTAGTAGGGAAACTTGCCAGAATTTGAACCCAGATCTGCCAAAACTCCAAAGTCAGACCATAATTGTGTCTCCCAGTGTGTAAATATCTATCAAATACTTTGTGCACATGTGTGAACATGCCAAACTTTGAATGATTTAAGTATAACCTGTATTTTAATACTTAGGACAGCATCATAAAATTAATTTCTAAATGAATATTGAAATTTATCCAGGTTCGAGTGGCAGGGTATGGTGAGAGATGTGACCAGGAATATAAATTAGAACTGAATTATTAAGTATAGGTTAGAGCCCGGCAAAGGACTTGGATTTTATCCTGTGGAAAATGGAGAGCAATTTTTGAGTGGCTGGGTACGGTGAGAGATGTGACCAGGAATATAGGTTAGAACTGAATTACTAAGTATAGGTTAGAGCCCGGCAAAGGACTTGGATTTTATCCTGTGGAAAATGGAGAGCAATTGGAGATTTTTAAACAAGAAAATTAATTCAATGAATTCTGTGATTCAAAACAGTACCTTGGCCCACAGCTAACATCATAGTCAATGGTGAAAAATTGAAAGCCTTTCCTCCAAGATCTGTAACAAGGCAAAGATGCCCACTCTTGTCACATCTATTCAAAATTGGAAATGAAGAAGTAAAATTTTCTCTGTTTGCAGGTGACATTATCTTATATGTAGAAAATCCCTCCAAATCTGTTAGAGCTAATAAATACATTGAAGTTGTGGGATATAAAATCAACACAAAAAATCAGTTGCGTTTCTATGCACCAACAATAAACTATCTGAAAAAAAAGTTAAGAAAGCAATCCCATTTACAATAGCTTCAAAAAGAAGAAAATACTTAGGAATAAACTCAACCAAGGAAGTGAAAGATTTGTACACCAAAAACTACAAATCATTGATGAAGAAAACTAAAGAAGACACAAGAAAATGGAAAGATGTCTTGTGTACATGGATTGGAAGACTTAATATTATTAAAATGTCCATACACTCAAAATGGTGTTCAGATTCAATGCAATCCATCTCAAAAATTCCAATGGCATTTTTTACAGAAATAGAAAAAAAATCCTAAAATCCGTGTGGAACCTCAAAAGACCCCAAATAGTCAAGGCAATCTTGAGCAAGAAGAACAAAGCTGGAAGCATCACAGTACTGATTTCAAAATATGCTACAAAGTTATAGTAATTGAAGCAGCATGTCCTGGCACAAAATGAGACATACCGACCAATGGAATAGAATAGAAAGCCCAGAGATAAACCCATATATGGTCAACTGATCTTTGACAAGGGTTCTAAGAATACACAATGTGGAAAGAACAGTCTCTTCAACAAATTGTGTTGGGAAAGCTGGATATCCACATGCAAAAGAACGAAGTTTGCCCATTGTCTTACACCATACACAAAAACCAACTCAAAATAGATTAAAGAATTAAATGTAAGACTGAAACTGTAAAACTTAGAAGAAAACATAGGGGGAAAGCTTGACAATGATTTCTTGGATATGATACCAAAAGCACAGTCAACAGAAGTAAAATTAGAAAAGTGGGACTACATCAAACTAAAAATCTGCACGACAAAGGAAACAATCCACAGGGTAAAAAGGCAACCAATAGACAGGAGAAAATATTTGCAAACATAGATCGGATAAGAGATTAATATCTGAAATATACAAGGAACTCCTGCAACTCTACCAGAACAACAAAAATAAAAACAAAAACAAAAACAAATATCGTGACTAAAAAATGGGCAAAGGATTTGAATAGACATTTCTCCAAAGAAAATATTCAAATAGCCAACAGATATATAAAAAGATGCCTAACATCACTAATAATAAGGGAAATGCAAATCAGAACCACAATGAGTTATCACCTCACACCTGTTAGGATAGCTATTATAAAAACAAAAGCAAAACAGAAAATGACAAGTGTTGGTGATGATGTGGAGAAATGGGGGCACTTGTGCATTGTTGATAAAAATATAAAATGGTGCAGCCACTATGGAAAACAGTGTGGCAGTTCCTTAAAAAATTAAAAATAGGGCCAGACCCATGGCTCACTCGGGGGAGTGCAGCGCTGCTAGTGCCGAGGCCGCAGGTTCGGATCTTATATAGGGATGGCCAGTGCGCTCACTGGCTGAGCGTGGTGCAGACCACACCGAGCCAGGGGTTATGACCCCCTTTCTGGTCAAAAAAAAAAATTAAAAATAGAATTACCACATAATCCAGCAATCCCATTTTTGGGTATATATATCCAAAAACATTGAAATCAGGTCTTGAAGAGATATGTGCACTCCCATGTTTATTGTAGTATTATTTGCAATAACCAAGCTGTGGAAACAACCTAAATGTCTGTCAACAGGAGAATGGAAATGTGGCATATACAGATAAAGAAAATGTGGCATATACATACAATGGAATATTATTCAGCCTTAAAAAAGAAGGAAATCCTGCCATATGCAACAGCATGAATGAACTTGGAGGACATTATGCTAAGTGAAGTGAAGTAAGTTGACGGAAGGACAAATACTGCATGATTCCACTTATACGAGGTATCTAACACAGTCAAACTCATAGAAACAGAGAGTAGAACGATAGTTGCCAGGGGCTGGAGGGAGGGAAAGTGGTGAGTTGCTGTTCAATGGGTATAAAGTTTCAGTTATGCAAGATCAACAAACTCTAGAGATCTGCTGTGCCTCTACTGCCTGTAGTTAACAACTGGGCAGTTGTGTGGACGTGGTTTGGAAGAGGAAGAGACTGGGGCCAGAGTAACCAAGTAGGAGGCTCTTCCTACGGACTGGGTAGGAGTCGATGAGAGCCTAAGATAAAGCAAGGCTAAGGGTTAGGCACGAGAGAACGAATTCAAGTTTGACCACATCCTGGTGATGAGACTCGGTGGCTAATTAGGTGTGGAGGGAGAAGGTGAAGGCTTCCAGTTTGGGGATGAGGTGGACGGTGGTGCCGTCAGTGAAGAGGGAACACAGGCAGAAGAGTGTGCTTATAGAAGAAGGTGACAAGTCTGGTTTTGAGCACAGTGAGTCTAATGCCATTACTTGGTTATCAACATGATGACATGCAGAAGGAAGATTTACATAAGAATCTGAAGGTGAGAGTCATGATCCAGGGCTGATGTTTCACAGTGAAGGGAAACAGACAGTAGGGAAGGCAGGGTCTGATAGGGTGTGGTTGGTTTGGCTTAGATTTTAGAATGGAGACTTTAAAGCATTTGGATAAGTTTAGTGGAAAGAGCCATTGGAGAGGATTGATGACAGGCAAGAGGGAGGGAGAACTGACAGGACATGGTCCTGGAGTGGGCCCAGAAGCAGGGCCCAGATGGTTCTGTTAGCTCGGGGCAGCAGGAAGCGTGGTACTCTATCTGACATGGGGTAAAAGCTGCCATTAATCTTCCCCCCAAAACTCTCACAACGCCCCCCTGAGATTTTTCTTTTCGATATGGCAAAACCATATTCCTAAGAGTCTTGTATAATTTTTACTTTCAAAATTTTAGGGCCGGCCCGGTGGCGCACTGGATAGTGCGCCGCTTGGGAAGCGCGGCGGCGCTCCCGTCCGAGGGTTCGGATCCC
>NW_007727628.1:53178-60658 GCF_000696425.1 Galeopterus variegatus
CCGGCTCCCGCTCGCTGGCTGAGCGAGGCGCGGGAGCAACGCCGAGGCTTGCGATCCCGTTGCCGGTCCCCGGTCCGGTACGGGGGCAACACTGAGGGCTGCAATCCGTTGCCGGACACGGAAAAAGAAAGACAAAAAAAAAAAAAAAAAAAAATTTTACTATCAGCATCCATTTCCTTTGGGGAGGTAACAGCACCCTAATATCCTTTTAGGGGAAATTACTTTTCTCCCGTTGTGTACAGTCTTAACGGGCTGTCAACTCCCCCCACCTCCTCACCGCACAGGCAGAGCTTGTCAGCGTCCTCGCAGGGACCTTTGGCCTCTGAGTACAGGGAAGCAGAGTTAGGCATCCTCTTGGAATTCATTCATCCTGCTGACTGCACCCCAAAGAATCCACCCACTGGGTTCTATTCTCAGACCCCCAGAGCCACCGTAGTTTCTTCAGCCTTTCCTAGTTTTTGTGAGTTACCTAATGTCATTTCGATAAATTCCACTTCTGCTTAAGTTGGTCACAGTCAGTTTCTGTTGCTTTTGACCAAAGCATATGAATAATAACTCTGAAATTTTTTTACAATAATAGCATGTTCATCGCTGACCAGGATTGTACAGGTACCTTCAACCCTCCCATGTTACAGAGCAAGTTTGGGATTAGGCATCTCTACCCCCAGTGTATGAAAAAGCAAGATGCGAGACCTGGAAAGAGGTGCTGGAGTCCACGGCCAGCGTGAGCTCCGGCCACACCCAGCTCTGAGACTTTTCCAAACTCTTCACCCTTTCCTTCTCCTGCCCCTCTCCTCTCTTTGCCTGCTTTCAATCCCATCCTGAAGGAAAGACGAGGGAGATCTAACCGTTCCTGTGGATCCAGTGACTGGGGAGTCTCCCAGAAGCCATTGGATTCTCAGGTTCTGCTCTAACTCAGCCAGAGGAAAAGACACAAACCCATGGCAGAGATGCCCTGAGCCCTGAAGCAGCACATAGGGTGCCCCCAGCCAGCGCAAGCCCATTGCTCCTCGTCCCTTCCTCCCTTCCAGCTGTGTTCTTGGTGGAAACTCTATCACTTTAGGTCAGTGACACCAGGAGCAGGGATGGCTACACCGCACCTGAGAGCACAAACTTTCAAGTCAGGCAGATGGGGGTTCAAATCCTGACTCTACCACTTATCCGTTGTGTGACCTCAGGCAAGCCGGTTCACCACTCTGACTGCCAGTTTCCCACACGATGAACTGGGGAAAATAACCCCTGCCCACCAGAGTAGTTGTAAAGGATATATGAGACAGTGTAGATCAGGTGTTTACACAGACCTCAGCACACAACGGGTGCTCAGTAAATGACAGCAGTCGGGTCTGTTATCACTGCTTTTTGGTAGCATGAGACAAATACACGTGAGAAGACAGTACACAACTCAAGGCAACGTGAGATGTGGTGGGTGGCTCAGATAAGGTGTGCTGTTGGCCGTGGGGGAGATCCACAGTCAGGACCCCTGTGAAAGGGAGGGGACAGGTAGGATGCCCTTCCTGAGCTGGACCGTGAAGAATGAATGTGAATTAGGTAGGAGAGAGAAGGAAGGCAGTAGAGCCAGGAATGCACCCAGCAAGGACAGCTTGTCCATGGCACACCGTGTGGCCAGAGGGGCAGCAGGGGGGTAAGGAGGTGGGGTCTTTTGGAGTAAGGAAAGGGAAGAGATTGGGAGAGGGAGTCTGGGTCTGGGGTCTTTTAATTTGTTGACTTGGCTACAGTTAGGTCTCCTGTGATTCCCTGTGTCCCTGCTCTGTCTCCTTCCCTTCCTCTAAGAAGAATACAGCATCTCCCAAGAGGACTGTAGACATGTGTCCAACCGCTGGGCCTGGCAAGCTCCCTGGCAAATGGGGTTCCTGGACAGGAGGCTTTCTGCCTCCACCAGAGCCAGCATTTGCTTCAATGGGAGCACCTCCTTTCAGGGGCGTCCTTTGGAGGGGGTCGGACTGCCCTTCCTGCCTCTTCCCATGCAGGATGTCACCAGCATCGAGCTGTGTTACCCCTCCTGCCATGCCTGCAGAATGCCCTTTGGAAAGGCAGAGCCCAGCAGTGTCTCAGCTCAACCTCCCCCTTGTGTTTAAAGCCAATATGCCCACGATGGCCGCTCCCTGGTCTCCTGTATCCCAGCAGGAGATGATTAATGGCCTAGCCGCACCAATGTGCTGTATTTAGGTCTATCCCCAAGCAGATAGATTTTTCTTTCCAGATAAAGTGAACACAGGCTCTTCCTGGGCCGCAGGCCCCTGCCCACCCCTCCCGGTTGGCAATCTGTGTTAGAGAACTCTGAAAGGTAAATGAATTGATAAGATGGTGGGGGCGGGGGATGACTGTATCTTCAGTAGCCCTTGTAAACAGTGTAAAGTCACCTTGATGTGCCAGGACTAATGGCGCAGAGCCAGTGGAGGAGGACGCATCCCCAGGGCAGGGAGAGGAGCTGTCAAGGCCCCATCTCTCTCTGCCTGTGTCTTCTCCATGTGGTGACACACACTCAGCTCTGTCTCACACCAGGTGCAAGACCTCCTGAACTTCTGTTGCTTTCTCTGTAAAAGGGGATATTTTGGATATAATTCTGTGCCCCCAAATGATGTTGAAGTCTTAATCCCTAGTACCCATAAATGTGACCTTACTTGAAAATAGGGTCTTTGCAGAGGATCCAGTTAAGATGAAGTCAGTAGGGTAGGCCCTGATGCAATATGACTGGTGTCCTTATAAAAAGGGGCAAATCTACACCCAGAGACAGACAGACACACAAGGATAATGCAACATGATGCCAAAGCCAGAGGTTGGGGTGACGCATCTATAAGCCAAGGAACGCCAAAGATTGCCACCCAAGGAGAGAGGCATGGAACAGATTCTCCCTCCTAGTCCTCAGAATGAACCAACCCTGCTGACACTTTGATCCTGGACTTCTAGCTTCCAGAACTGTGAGCCAATCAGTTTCTGATGCTCTGTATCACCCAGTTTTTTGGGTACTTCGTTATGCAGCCTTTGCAGATTAATAGAGTGGGTAGTAAAAACCCTTCCTGTGGGCATGTGGTGAGGCTGTAACAAGGAAACCATGTGAAGCAGCTAGCACATAGCAGGTGTTCACAAATAGTCATCAAATTTTAAAGCCAGGAGGTTCATCCCCAGACATGGGGCAAGAACGGGGTGAAGGAAGACAGAGGGCCAGGTAGACCACGCAAAACAGAAAGTGCTGCAAAATGGCCAGCTCCTTGTTTCTACAGGACACAACAGTTTCAGAGTGTAGGAAGGCCACATACTGTGTGATTCCATTTATATGAGATGTCCAGAATAGGCAAATCCATAGAGACAGAAAGCAAATTAGTGGTTGCAGAGTCTGGGGTCCCCAGAATTCATAAATTGAAGAAAAGTACATTTGTCTTGTTTTAACCACCTCGTCTGTGGAATTTTGTTACGGTGGCCCCAGCAGACTAAAGTATAGGAAAATGGAAAGTGACTGCCTACTGTGTACAAAGTCTCTTTTGGGGGTGATGAAATGTTCCAGAACTAGATAGCAATGATAGTTGTGCAACATTGTGAATGTGCTTAACACCACCCAATTGTACACTTTAAGATGGTGAATGTTATGTCATGTGAATTTTACAATATTAAGAAAAAGTATATATTGCACCCTGGGAAAAAAGAGTCTAGGAGAAAAAACTCAAGAAGAGCTCATAATCTCATGGGGTAATGTATTAAGTAATTGGGGTTGCAGCAATATTTGGGTCACTTTTTTTAAGAGCCATTTTCTAATCAGCTGCTGAATGGTCGGCTGAAGGTGAAATGCTCAACTGTTCTCAGACACCAGAGTGCTCAGGGTGGCCAGAGCATCTCTAGGGAAGACGGAGGGGTGTGGCGGGAGGGATGAGGGTTTTATGAACCTGGCTCTTTGGGTGATAGCCGTGGTCAGGGGAGAGATTCAGGATCCTCTGGGCCTTCTTGGGCCTTCCTGTTTTTCCCATCGCCTGCCTTTGGGCTCACCTACTAAAACTGTAAAAGCTCCCTCTTCCTGACAGTCTTCTCTTCCCAACCTCTGACCTCTGGCCAGGCTCTGCAGGCCAGAGCCCTTCTCTCCAGCAACTGCTTGCTCTGCCAGTGCTACCTCTAGCTTTTAGGGCAGAATCAAAGCCAGCTGGAGTGATATGGCTAGGGTGGGCAGGGGCCACTCCAGAAGGAGGACTGGGGTGCATGTGAAGGCTGCTGACGATGCCTGTAGCATTTACAGAGAACACTGGATGTGCCAGGCACTGGTCTAAGCATCTCTTTGAACTGTCATTTTGTCCTCATATTATCTTAGGAGGTAGACACTTAGAATTTCTGCCTTGAGATGAGGAAACTGAAACACAGAGAAATTGAGGGATTTCACCAGATTCCAAACAAGATGTGGAAGAGGCAAGATTCCAATCCAGGGAGTCCCGGTCCAGAGTGTGCTTTAACTGTCTAGCCAAATAGGCTCAGGTCTGTATGCGTGTCTGCTCTGATTGGTCCAGGGGGCTTGGCCCTTGAAGTTGGAGAGGTTTTGTGGTGAGAAAGTGAGGCCGTTAGGAGCCTCCTGAAAGCAAAGGCCCCTGGCCTCCTATGATGACAACCAGCACTCAAGAGAGCCCTGTGTGAGTGGAACGACACCCAAGGGTCATCAGCTGGCCCCAGCAGACCTCCTCTGGGGCAGCTTACAGGGGATAGGCCCAAGACCTGGTTCAGCTGGGACAGTTGAGACTGAGACTGTGGAATGATTCAGAGTCGGCCTGGAGATAACAAGCCAAAACCCAGGTCCCACAGGGCCTTTCCAGGAGGGTGCCTCCTGCTCAGAGCGGCACTTCCGTCCCACGTGCTGACATGACCACAGACGGGCACTGTGCCTCGGGAGGGGCTGCGGCCATGCCCAGAGAGACTTGCCCATGGCTTCTGCGGGCAGTCAGTGAGAGGCTAGTGAGAACCCAAACAGGCACAGCTGGAGAGTTTGAGGAGAAAGCAAATAATGAAGGGAAGTCCTCGGTTTGCATCAGAAGAAAGAAGTTTTCCCCTGGGAAGGCACCTGGAGTTGAACATCTGTCAAAATGGTTATCACCCCAGTCATCAGCCCGGGAAGCTCTCCAGGGCCTGCCTTTGCAGGGTTATCTGCCTTTCCAGCAGCGGAACCCCCCGAGAAGCCCATGCGTGGCCAGGCCTGATCAAGGGGTGTGCTCAGGGCCACTGGCCACACTGGCCTGGTACCCAGAAGCACAGAACTCTCAGACAACACTACGGGGAAATGAGGGGGTAGTCAGCTATGTCTGCCTAGAGTCCCACTCCTAATTCTCTACCTTCCTAGGGGCACTCTCAGAATGCAGACATTTCTAGAGAGAGAGAGTCTTAGTCCAAATGAGTGACTCAAATGGTAGCACCTCAGGCATCACTCATTCACTGGCTTGGTCAGTCCACACTTGGGAGGGTCTTATGTGTGCCAGGTCAATTGCGGTAGCACTGGTACGTGATGGAGAACAGGACAAACATGTGCTCTCTACCCTCTTGAAGCTTATATTCCAATGTCAGGCTGCTGGTGGAAGTAGTTGAGATCCTACATTTTATACAGCCTTTTGACTTCAGCAGCTTGGGTACACCCCATCTGCACAGTTTCTGCTAACCGGGAAAATAAAGGATTAATCTAGCATGAAGAGGAGGCTTAACTTCCTTTTCTTTTTTAAATTCAGGATCAAGAAGTTTTGAGGGTAATAAAGTACCTGTCCCTTACACCAGCAAAAGGCTCATCCCATGACCCCTGTTGAAGGGAAACCTTACCTGAAATTCTGCCTAAATTAGTGTGCACAAGTAACCCAGAAAATCAAGGCAGATGACCCTGTGCGTTCAAAGCAAGAGGGCTCCAGATGGCAGATGGGCGTGCCCGCAGTTAGTCAGCGCTCACCTGGTTAATCGTTGGACAGCCGCACTTACATCGTTTCTCCAGGATTCTTCCATCTTCTGGAAACTCTGCTTCTTGGCTCAGCTTTCAGAGTTGGTCTGGTCTGCCCCAGGAGGCTGCCCCAACGCTCTGTAGAAACTGGGGTAGGCAGTGTTTCTTAGAGACCCTTCAGTATCCCAAAGAGTGGGGCTCATTTACCAAAAAAGAAAACCTTTTCAGACAGCTTGGTCTCCTAGGCAATATGTCGGGGAAAAGCAGGCACAATAACACCCCCAGAACCCTTCAACTTTGGGCAGTTCTTCTACTGGGAATGCCATCTCCTGGCCTCTTTCAAAGGCCCTGCCTCACCAGGCACCGACGGCTGCAGTCTCAGTCCCTCACCTGCACTTTCTCCCCCACCCCCCTCCAGGAGCCTTCTGCATGTCCCCCCAGAAGCCTGTCTGGCCCCTGAGCTAGGGAAGCTCTGCTCCCTCCTGCCTCCTGATTTGGCAAGAGGAATGGAAACTTTCGTGGAAAGCACTTGAGCTGACGAATTCTCCCAAGTCAGGACTTTGACTCTGGCCCTGACGGGGAGGGCCATGGGCTCAGGATCCAGGGGGGCCTCTCCTTCACCGGGTCAGGCCCTCCTGCCCAGCTCCTCCCCTCGCTCTCTGCTGCCCATCCTTCACCAGCTCCCCCCTGACCCCAAGTGACCGCTGCGCCGCCAGAGGAGCCACTGTCTTTCACTCTCCCCCAGCCCCCTGGTGCTTGCCCTCCCCCACTTTCTCCTACCCTTTATTTATTTTATATTTTTCTTCTCATCCCGCCTTTCCTGTGCCCATCAGTGGCTTTGGAGTCTGCAAAGGGCTCCATGGAGTTGAAAGTCTGGAGCTTTCAGCTGTTTTGTTTAAGACCTGGTTATGGTTGTGGGATTTTTTTTTTTTTTTTTTTTTTTTTTTTTTTTTTTTTTGTCAGCTGCCTGTTATATCAATCACAGAGTCGGGATCTATTTATAGGTTGGGAGTACTGTGTCCTTAGTCACAAAGAGACACAGACAGGGGACTGTCAGCTGGTGCCGGAGGAGCGGAGCAAGGAGCCATCAGCAAGTGGAAACACCTGAGGGTAGACGTTCCGCCCCAGCCCCCAGCATGTAAGTGACCCAACTTCTCCCTTTTCCTCCCCGGACGCGGCCCTGTACCTTTCTGTCCCTTTTCCTACACACACCCCTTCTCTCTTTCTCTCTCCCTCTCTCTCTCTTTTTTAATGGATAAAAATATCTCCCCACGCCTGTTCTCTCATCCCAGTTTTCCGCACTCCAAAGCATCTCTGTGTGGCTCGGAAGAAAATGTTGCCTTCCTTAGTGTGTCACGGGAAGGTCACAGGGTCCCGGAATGGCTGGGTGCGATGGTGACGCAAACTCATTGGGAATCCGTTGGTTTTCTTTTATTGGTGTGTGTTTTCGCTGAGAAGAAGTAAGTAAATCAAAAGGGCAAGGGAAAGTTTCCATGTGGCTCAGCAGGGTGGTGAGTCTCCCAGCGTGAAAACTTTTATTTGCTGGCAGCTCCGTGTTTGGGGAGCGGGGGG